>NC_052337.1:2342063-2434563 GCF_016432855.1 Salvelinus namaycush | reverse complement strand
GGGCAGGTGACCTGTATATGGGTTCTTCTATCTTCTGTCTCTAATGACAGGTGACCTTTGTGTTACTGCAGGTGTCTTAGAGAACAGTTGTGATCTCGTCTCTGTATTTTACTCCTTGGATCTGTTTATGATGAGGTGTGGACGTTCCACGCTGCAGGTAGGATACAAAACCTCTCCGAGAGTGAGCTGATGTTGTGATCTAAAGTGGAGGAGTGGTCTGCCGTGTAGTGGTCTGTAGTGGACTACACCGAGCTGATGTAGTGGTATAGCGCCGTCCTCCTACTTCCTCCCTCCATCCTCCTCCCTCCTCCTCCTCCATTCAGTACATCCATCCTCCCTCCTCCTCCTCCCTCCATCCTCCTCTTCCATTCAGTACCTCATCCATCCTCCCTCCTCCTCCTCCCTCCATCCTCCTCCTCCCCCCATCCTCCTCCTCCATTCAGTACCTCCTCCCTCCATCCTCCTCCTCCATTCAGTACCTCCTCCCTCCATCCTCCTCCTTCCTCTATCACCTCCTCCCTCCATCCTCCCTCCCTCCATCCTCCTCCTCCCCTCTATCACCTCCTCCTTCCCTCCCTCCATCCTCCTCCTTCCTCTATCACCTCCTCCCCCCCTCTATCACCTCCTCCCTCCCTCATCCTCCTCCTCCCCTCTATCACTCCCTCCATCCTCCTCATCCCCTCTATCTTCTCCACCCTCCCTCCATCCTCCTCCTCCCCCCCTCCATCATCCTCCTCCCCTCTATCACCTCCTCCATCCTCCCTCCCTCCATCCTCCCTCCCTCCATCCTCCTCATCCC
Organism: Salvelinus namaycush; assembly: GCF_016432855.1. NCBI lineage: Eukaryota > Metazoa > Chordata > Actinopteri > Salmoniformes > Salmonidae > Salvelinus > Salvelinus namaycush. The sequence continues at coordinate 2,433,764 of NC_052337.1, read as the reverse complement.
CTCTATCACCTCCTCCCTCCCTCCATCATCCTCCTCCCTCCCTCATCCTCCTCCTCCCCTCTATCACTCCCTTCATCCTCCCTCCCTCCATCCTCCTCATCCCTTCTATCACCTCCTCCCTCCCTCCATCCTCCTCCTCCCCCCCTCCATCCTCCTCATCCCCTCTATCACCTCCTCCATCCTCCCTCCCTCCATCCTCCTCCTCCCCCCCTCCATCATCCTCCTCCCTCTATCACCTCCTCCTGGGCAGCCAGGTGACCACAGCATGGTCATGGTTCTTTTGTGTTGAGATACCTTTCAACTTCTCTCTCCCTCCCTCCTCTCCTTCCGTGTGTGTGTGTGTGTGTGTGTGTGTGTGTGTGTAGAGTGTGCAGGTAGAGTAGCAGCCAGGGCAGGTAACAGGCCCACTTCCTCCAGCTAATCCCTGTCACAGCAGCATATCCGGCTTTGCCCTGCTGCGCACCAGAAAGACTCACTGTGGCACACACACACACACACACACACACACGACAAATAAAAGGGACGGTTAAGATATATCTTGTATTGAGTGTTTTTCAGCATAGAGGACCGTCGTCGATGGCTAGTTTCCTGAACATGCCCAGGAGGTGTTATCTTTTTGTGGAAACCGTGAGGAAATGAACTGCAATGCAGAGTTCAATTTCTCAAGTACACTATATATACTAAAGTATGTGTACAACGCTTCAAATGAGTTGATTCGGTTATTTCAGCCACACCTGTTGCTGACAGGTGTATAAAATTGAGTGCACAGCCATGCAATCTCCAGAGACAAACATTGGTAGTAGAATGACCTTACTGAAGAGCTCAATGACTTTCAACATGGCACCATCATAGAATATCACCTTTCCAACAAGTCAGTTTGTCAAATGTCTGCCCTGCTAGAGCTGCCCCGGTCAACTGTAAGTGCTGTTATTGTAAAGTGGAAACATCTAGGAGCAACAACGGCTCAGCTGTGAAGTGGTAGGCCACACAAGCACACAGAACGGGACCACTGAGTGCTGAAACATGAAGCTCGTAAAAATCGTCTGTCCTTGGTTGCAACACTCACTACCGAGTTCCAAACTGCCTCTGGAAGCAACATCAGTACAAGAACTGTTCTTCGGCAGCTTCATGTAATGGATTTCCATGGCAGAGCAGCCGTACACAAGCCTAAGATCACCATGCGCAATGCCAAGCGGTGGCTGGAGTGGTGTAAAGTTAGCCGCCATTGGACTCTGGAGCAGTGGAAACGCATTCTCTGGAGTCATGAATCACGCTTCACCATCTAGCAGCCGACGGATGCCAGGGGAACGCGACCTGCCCAAATGCATAGTGCCAACTGTAAAGTTTGGTGGAGGAATAATGGTCTGGGGCTGTTTTTCATGGTTCGAGCCCCTTAGTTCCAGTGAAGGGAAATCTTAACGCTACAGCATACAATGACATTCTAGACAATTCTGTGCTTCCAATTTTGTTGCAACAGTTTGGGGCAGGTCCTGTTTCAGCATGACAATGCCCCCATGCACCAAGCAAGGTCCATACAGAAATGGTTTGTCGAGATCGGTGTGGAAGAACTTGATTGGCCTGAACAGAGCCCTGACCTCAACCCCATCGGATACCTTTGGGATGAATTGTAGGGGAGGGAGGGACCAACTCCTTATTAATGCCCATGATTTTTGAATAAGATGTTAGACGAGCAGGTGTCCACATACTTTTAAAGGTCCTGTAGTGTATATACACTGCTCAAAAAAATAAAGGGAACACTTAAACAACCCAAATGTAACTCCAAGTCAATCACACTTCTGTGAAATCAAACTGTCCACTTAGGAAGCAACACTGATTGACAATAAATTTCACATGCTGTTGTGCAAATAGAATAGACAACAGGTGGAAATTATAGGCAATTAGCAAGACACCCCCAATAAAGGAGTGGTTCTGCAGGTGGTGACCACAGACCACTTCTCAGTTCCTATGCTTCCTGGCTGATGTTTTGGTAACTTTTGAATGCTGGCGGTGCTTTCACTCTAGTGGTAGCATGAGAAGGAGTCTACAACCCACACAAGTGGCTCAGGTAGTGCAGCTCATCCAGGATGACACATCAATGCGAGCTGTGGCAAGAAGGTTTGCTGTGTCTGTCAGCGTAGTGTCCAGAGCATGGAGGCGCTACCAGGAGACAGGCCAGTACATCAGGAGACGTGGAGGAGGCCGGCAGCAGGACCGCTACCTCCGCCTTTGTGCAAGGAGGACCACTGCCAGAGCCCTGCAAAATGACCTCCAGCAGGCCACAAATGTGCATGTGTCTGCTCAAACGGTCAGAAACAGACTCCATGAGGGTGGTATGAGGGCCCGACGTCCACAGGTGGGGGTTGTGCTTACAGCCCAACACCGTGCAGGACGTTTGGCATTTGCCAGAGAACACCAAGATTGGCAAATTCGCCACTGGCGCCCTGTGCTCTTCACAGATGAAAGCAGGTTCACACTGAGCACGTGACAGAGTCTGGAGACGCCGTGGAGAACGTTCTGCTGCCTGCAACATCCTCCAGCATGACCGGTTTTGCGGTGGGTCAGTCATGGTGTGGGCTGGCATTTCTTTGTGGGGCCGCACAGCCCTCCATGTGCTCGCCAGAGGTAGCCTGACTGCCATTAGGTACCGAGATGAGATCCTCAGACCCCTTGTGAGACCATATGCTGGTGTGGTTAGCCCTGGGTTCCTCCTAATGCAAGACAATGCTAGACCTCATGTGGCTGGAGTGTGTCAGCAGTTCCTGCAAGAGGAAGGCATTGATGCTATGGACTGGCCTGCCCGTTCCCCAGACCTGAATCCAATTGAGCACATCTGGGACATCATGTCTCGCTCCATCCACCAACGCCACGTTGCACCACAGACTGTCCAGGAGTTGGCGGATGCTTTAGTCCAGGTCTGGGAGGAGATCCCTCAGGAGACCATCCGCCACCTCATCAGGAGCATGCCCAGGCGTTGTAGGGAGGTCATACAGGCACGTGGAGGCCACACACACTACTGAGCCTCATTTTGACTTGTTTTAAGGACATTACATCAAAGTTGGATCAGCCTGTAGTGTGGTTTTCCACTTTAATTTTGAGTGTGACTCCAAATCCAGACCTCCATGGGTTGATAAATTTGATTTCCATTGATAATTTTTGTGTGATTTTGTTGTCAGCACATTCAACTATGTAAAGAAAAAAGTATTTAATAAGAATATTTCATTAATTCAGATCTAGGATGTGTTATTTTAGTGTTCCCTTTATTTTTTTGAGCAGTGTATTTGTACTGATGCTAACGATATCTATTAAATATATAATATTCCGTTCCGTGCCCTGTCTCTTAAATTCAAATAAAATGGGGAGTTGATGAATTGAAGGATATTAATTTAATTGATTTGACCTGTAATTTGAAGTGAGGAGTCTTTAGTACCATGTCAAGTCAATGGTTGAGTCTTTCCTGCTGTGAAGCTAAACGTGTTTCAGTTCAGTTTCCTCCACAAGGATTATTACGGTCTTTGTCTCAAACGATCTGTCATATTTTGACAGTAATAAATACAGGCTAGCTGCTCTTCAGGTTGTGGTTCAATGCATATACACAATCACATACACATACAAAATCACATACACAATCACATACACATACAAAATCACATACACAATCACATACACATACAAAATCACATACACAATCACATACACATACAAAATCACATACACAATCACATACACATACAAAATCACATACACAATCACATACACATACAAAATCACATACACAATCACATACACATACAAAATCACATACACAATCACATACACATACAAAATCACATGCATATACACAATCACATACACATACAAAATCACATGCATATACACAATCACATACACATACAAAATCACATGCATATACACAATCACATACAAAACCACATGCATATACACAATCACATACAAAACCACATGCATATACACAAGTAGTGGAGAAAGAGAGGAGAGGGCAGGAGACGTGGAGAGGGCTGTCTGGGGAGTGGAGAGGGCTGTCTGTGGAGTGGAGAAGGAGAGGAGGGGACAGGAGACGTGGAGAGGGCTGTCTGGGGAGTGGAGAGGGCTGTCTGGGGAGTGGAGAAGGAGAGGAGAGGGCAGGAGATGTGGAGAGGGCTGTCTGGGGAGTGGAGAAGGAGAGGAGAGGGCAGGAGACGTGGAGAGGGCTGTCTGGGGAGTGGAGAGGGCTGTCTGGGGAGTGGAGAAGGAGAGGAGAGGGCAGGAGACGTGGAGAGGGCTGTCTGGGGAGTGGAGAAGGAGAGGAGAGGGCAGGAGACGTGGAGAGGGCTGTCTGGGGAGTGGAGAAGGAGAGAAGAGGGCAGGAGACGTGGAGAGGAGACTGGTGGAGACTGGAGGAGACTGCAGGAGAGATGGGAGGAGACTGCAGGAGAGGAGATGGGAGGAGACTGCAGGAGAGGAGATGGGAGGAGACTGCAGGAGAGGAGATGGGAGGAGACTGCGGGAGAGGAGATGGGAGGAGACTGCGGGAGAGGAGATGGGAGGAGACTGCGGGAGAGGAGATGGGAGGAGACTGCGGGAGAGGAGATGGGAGGAGACTGCGGGAGAGGAGATGGGAGGAGACTGCGGGAGAGGAGATGGGAGGAGACTGCGGGAGAGGAGATGGGAGGAGACTGCGGGAGAGGAGATGGGAGGAGACTGCGGGAGAGGAGATGGGAGGAGACTGCGGGAGAGGAGATGGGAGGAGACTGCGGGAGAGGAGATGGGAGGAGACTGCGGGAGAGGAGATGGGAGGAGACTGCGGGAGAGGAGATGGGAGGAGACTGCGGGAGAGGAGATGGGAGGAGACTGCGGGAGAGGAGATGGGAGGAGACTGCGGGAGAGGAGATGGGAGGAGACTGCGGGAGAGGAGATGGGAGGAGACTGCGGGAGAGGAGATGGGAGGAGACTGCGGGAGAGGAGATGGGAGGAGACTGCGGGAGAGGAGATGGGAGGAGACTGCGGGAGAGGAGATGGGAGGAGACTGCGGGAGAGGAGATGGGAGGAGACTGCGGGAGAGGAGATGGGAGGAGACTGCGGGAGAGGAGATGGGAGGAGACTGCGGGAGAGGAGATGGGAGGAGACTGCGGGAGAGGAGATGGGAGGAGACTGCGGGAGAGGAGATGGGAGGAGACTGCGGGAGAGGAGATGGGAGGAGACTGCGGGAGAGGAGATGGGAGGAGACTGCGGGAGAGGAGATGGGAGGAGACTGCGGGAGAGGAGATGGGAGGAGACTGCGGGAGAGGAGATGGGAGGAGACTGCGGGAGAGGATGGGAGGAGACTGGGGGAGAGGAGATGGGAGGAGACTGGGGGAGAGGAGATGGGAGGAGACTGGGGGAGAGGAGATGGGAGGAGACTGGGGGAGAGGAGATGGGAGGAGACTGCGGGAGAGGAGATGGGAGGAGACTGCGGGAGAGGAGATGGGAGGAGAGGATGGGAGAGGAGATGGGAGGAGAGGATGGGAGAGGAGATGGGAGGAGACTGGGGGAGAGGAGATGAGAGGAGATGGGAGGAGACTGGGGGAGAGGAGATGGGAGGAGACTGCGGGAGAGGAGACTGCAGGGGAGGAGATGGGAGGAGACTGGGGGAGTGGAGATGGGAGGAGACTGCAGGAGAGGAGATGGGAGGAGACTGCGGGAGAGGAGATGGGAGGAGACTGCGGGAGAGGAGATGGGAGGAGACTGCAGGGGAGGACACTGGGGGAGAGGAGATGGGAGGAGACTGGGGGAGAGGAGATGGGAGGAGACTGGGGGAGAGGAGATGGGAGGAGACTGCGGGAGAGGAGATGGGAGGAGACTGCGGGAGAGATGGGAGGAGAGGATGGGAGAGGAGATGGGAGGAGAGGATGGGAGAGGAGATGGGAGGAGACTGGGGGAGAGGAGATGAGAGGAGATGGGAGGAGACTGGGGGAGAGGAGATGGGAGGAGACTGCGGGAGAGGAGATGGGAGGAGACTGCGGGAGAGATGGCAGGAGACTGGGGGAGAGGAGATGGGAGGAGCTGGGGGAGTGGAGATGGGAGGAGACTGGGGGAGAGGAGATGGGAGGAGACTGCGGGAGAGGAGATGGGAGGAGACTGCGGGAGAGGAGATGGGAGGAGACTGCAGGGGAGGACACTGGGGGAGAGGAGATGGGAGGAGACTGGGGGAGAGGAGATGGGAGGAGACTGCAGGGGAGGAGATGGGAGGAGACTGGGGGAGAGGAGATGGAAGGAGACTGCGGGAGAGGGCAGGGGAGGAGACTGGGGGAGATGGGAGGAGACTGGGGGAGAGGGCAGGGGAGGAGACTGGGGGAGAGGGGAGGTGAAGGATAGGGAGCATGACAGTAGCAGAAGTTGGACCTCTGTTGCCCAATAACCCGAGAGAGTGAGGATGTTCTTGTGTCCCAAATGCCCCCCTAGTCCCGATATAGTGCACTACTTTAGACCAGAGCCCTAGTCCCGATCTAGTGCACTACACCATACCAGAGCCCAGAGGCTATATAGGGAATAGAGTGCCATTTGGGACGTACCTTGTATGTGCTGCTGCTCGTCTCTGGTTTCCTATCCTGGATTGGGGCATGGCTCCGGTGATTAAACCCTCATTAAAACGTCTTTCATCAGAGGGCTGGCTGTTTTTTTGGTGAGGTCACGCGAGCGACGTCAATAAGAGCTAACGGTGACCTGACAAGCCCTCCCCAGCCCCCACTTGGCCCCCTATAGCTCCCCCTAGCCCGGCCCCGGCCTAAGCCCCTTAAACTGATCCCAGCGGGAACCACGTTGGGTGGGTGATTTTATGCTGCTGGGTAGGCCCCGCTGTGGCGTTGTGGAGCCCAGACAGATGGTCCTCAACTGGGGTTGAACTCCCCTGGAACCATTTGCCTTGTGTTGGAACCCTTTGCCTTGTGTTGGAACCCTTTGCCTTGTGTTGGAACCCTTTGCCTTGTGTTGGAACCCTTTGCCTTGTGTTGGAACCCTTTGCCTTGTGTTGGAACCCTTTGCCTTGTGTTGGAACCCTTTGCCTTGTGTTGGAACCCTTTGCCTTGTGTTGGAACTCTTTGCCTTGTGGTGGAACCCTTTGCCTTGTGTTGGAACCCTTTGCCTTGTGTTGGAACCCTTTGCCTTGTGGTGGTGTTCCAGGGGAGTTGTGCAGCCGGGCCTGCTGGATGGAGGTTACAGTTCAACTTTATTTAAAGATGTACGGTTGCAGAAATCACTCCGCCATTTCCTGGATGCTAAAAATTCGAATAGTTCGGCTAATTTCAGTTTATGTGACAAAACAAGCGAGTATTGTGTAGAGAATCTCATTGTACCATCTAAACCACAATGAAATGTATTTTCCATAAGCAACAATTATTTTTCTTCCAGCTGTTTTGAAGCTGGTGTATAAATCCTGAAAGTAAAAGACGCAAAAACAAAACTTAAGAATGTGAATAAGAATGCTTTCAATAAGGATGACCGATCTATAACTGGGGTGCTCTGGGAGTAATGGGGGTTTTGGCGTGTGTGTGTGGGGGAGGGGGGGACTGGGGGTGCCTGCTGCTACCGTAAGAGGGGGGGGCTAAATTGTTTCCAGCTGAAAAGGTTGCAGATAAACAGCTTGAACAATGGTACAGAGTGCCACAGAGAGACACGTCCTGCTTGGAGGCAGGCAGCTACAATCAGCCCCAACCAGGGAGGTACGCCGCCTGCCTAGCTGCCTGTATTCATCCGTTGCACCTGTTCTTGCCCCAGCCCCATACAGCACACAGTCCAGCGTTAGAGAATGGCACACGAATGAAAAGAGGGGGAGCCTCCATTCAAAGGACTCATTAAGGCTTTAGTTGTGCACACACACTCTCTGCCTCTCTCTCCTTCCACACACACGTCCTGTACACACTTCTCTGTCTCCGTCCTTTACACACTTCTCTGTCTCCCTGCCTTTCTTCCGCCCTCAATTCCCTCCCTTCATATCCTTTCTTATAAAGAAATGTTACTTAAGTTTGATAATTACTGTCTAAAGCAGCCCAAGAGGTGTAAGCACACCTAGTTTTTTTTTGTCCCAGTAAATGGTGGTGTAGGCCTCGTGTTTTGACTACTTTAGAGAGATGGAGAAAACAGGTTTCTCTCTCACTCACTCACTCACTCACTCAGTTTGTTCCTCACTGGTTGCCCTTTTCTTGTGGCAACAGGTCACAAATATTGCTGCTGTGATGGAACACTGTGGTATTTCACCAAGTAGATACGGGAGTTTCTTTTGGTTTGTTTGTTTGTCAATTAGGGTGTGCAAGGTGAATACGTTGACTGTCGTACGGTAATTTGGTAAAAAAACATTTGACATTTGCTCATTACTCTGTCTCTCTCTCCTCCCCAGTGAGTGGTTGAATGGAGAGGAATGGCAGGCAGCATTTGGAGCCGGTTTGGTTGGTAACTGGTTTTTATTTGGTTGGTGTCTGGTTGGTGTTTGCTGGGGCTTGGTTTGTGTTTGGTTTGTGCCTCATTGGGGTTTGGTTGGTGCCTGGTTGGTGCCTGGTTGGGGTTTGGTTGGTGTCTGGTTGGTGCCTGGTTGGTGCCTGGTTGGGGTTTGGTTGGTGCCTGGTTGGTGCCTGGTTGGGGTTTGGTTGGTGCCTGGTTGGGGTTTGGTTGGTGCCTGGTTGGGGTTTGGTTGGTGCCTGGTTGGGGTTTGGTTGGTGCCTGGTTGGGGTTTGGTTGGTGCCTGGTTGGGGTTTGGTTGGTGCCTGGTTGGGGTTTGGTTGGTGCCTGGTTGGGGTTTGGTTGGTGCCTGGTTGGGGTTTGGTTGGTGCCTGGTTGGGGTTTGAATCCAACTGCTCTCTGTTGTCTCCTCTTGGCTTTCCAGACTTCTTGTCAATACTTCTGATGCTCTGCTATTCATTGACCCATGCATAAATACGTCATGTGTTTCTGTCTAGGGGCTGTACAGGGGCGTGTCCCAAGTGGCACACCATAGGGCTCTGGTTAAAGTAGTGTACTATATAGGGAATAGGTTGCCATTTGGGGGGGACACCTTATGCAGGATTGCATCTGCGTTTCTGTAGTGTATTTTTTATTTATTTCACCTTTATTTAACCAGGTAGGCAAGTTGAGAACAAGTTCTCATTTACAACTGCGACCTGACCAAGATAAAGCAAAGCAGTTCGACACATACAACAACACAGAGTTACACATGGAGTAAAACAAAACATACAGTCAATAATACAGTAGAAAAATAAGTCTATATACAATGTGAGCAAATGAGGTGAGATAAGGGAGGTAAAGGCACAAAAGGCCATAGTGGTGAGGTAAATACAATACAGCAAGTAAAACACTGGAATGGTAGATTTGCAGTGGAAAAATGTGCAAAGTAGAAATATAAATAATGGGGTGCAAAGGAGCAAAATAAATAAATACAGTAGGGGAAGAGGTAGTTGTTTGGGCTAAATTATAGATGGGCTATATACAGGTGCAGTAATCTGTGAGCTGCTCTGACAGCTGGTGCGGGAGATAAGTGTTTCCAGTTTCAGAGGTTTTGTAGTTCGTTCCAGTCATTGGCAGCAGAGAACTGGAAGGAGAGGCGGCCAAAGGAGGAATTGGTTTTGGGGGTGACCAGAGAGATATACCTGCTGGAGCGCGTGCTACAGGTGGGTGCTGCTTGGGTGGCCAGCGGGCTGAGATAAGGGGGGACTTTGCCTAGCAGGGTCTTGGAGATGACCTGGAGCCAGTGTGTTTGGCGACGAGTATGAAGCGAGGGCCAGCCAACGAGAGTGTACAGGTCGCAGTGGTGGGTAGTATATGGGGCTTTGGTGACAAAACGGATGGCACTGTGATAGACTGCATCCAATTTATTGAGTAGGGTATTGGAGGCTATTTTGTAAATGACATCACCGAAGTCGAGGATTGGTAGGATGGTCAGTTTTACGATGGTATGTTTGGCAGCGTGAGTGAAGGATGCTTTGTTGCGAAATAGGAAGCCAATTCTAGATTTAACTTTGGATTGGAGATGTTTGATGTGAGTCTGGAAGGAGAGTTTACAGTCTAACCAGACACCTAGGTATTTGTAGTTGTCCACATATTCTAAGTCAGAACCGTCCAGAGTAGTGATGCTGGACGGGCCGGCAGGTGTACGCAGCGATCGGTTGAAGAGCATGCATTTAGTTTTACTTGTATTTAAGAGCAGTTGGAGGCCACGGAAGGAGAGTTGTATGGCATTGAAGTATACTATAGTGGATGTAATATTGTAGTATACTAGATGCAATGTAGTATACTATACTAGATGCAATATTGTAGTATACTATACTAGATGCAATATTGTAGCATACTATACTAGATGCAATATTGTAGCATACTATACTAGATGCAATAGTGTAGTATACTATAGTGGATGTAATATTGTACATGTAATATTGTAGTATAATATACTAGATGCAATGTAGTATACTATACCAGAGGTAATATTGTGGTATACTATACTAGATGTAATATTGTAGTATACTATACTGGATACAATATTGTAGTATACTATACTGGATGCAGTATTGTATTATACTATACCAGATGCAATATTGTGGTATACTATACTAGATGCAATATTGTAGTATACTATACTAGATGCAATATTGTAGTATACTATACTAGATGTAGTATTGTTGTATACTGTAGTAGATGTAGTGTAATATTGTAGTATACTATAGTAGATGTAATATTGTAGTATACTATACTAGATGTGATATTGTAGTATACTATACTAGATGTAGTATTGTTGTATACTGTAGTAGATGTAGTGTATTATTGTAGTATACTATAGTAGATGTAATATTGCAGTATACTATAGTAGATGTGATATTGTAGTATACTATACTAGATGTAGTATTGTTGTATACTGTAGTAGATGTAGTGTAATATTGTAGTATACTATAGTAGATGTAGTATACTATACTAGATGTGATATTGTAGTATACTATACTAGATGTAATATTGGTGTATACTGTAGTAGATGTAGTGTACCCTATTCCCTACGTGTTCCCCTGGTTAAAGTAGTGCACTAAATCCAGAATAGGGAGCCATTTTGAATGCTCACTCATGCAAAAACATGTTTCAATTAATCTTGAGGTTTAGAAACCTATTTTGTGAATGGGGACCTGGCAGAGAGGCGCTGCTGCTGGCATGGTCTGGTTGATGACATTTGACCTCTGTGTAAACAGGGACGGGGAAAAATAGCCAAGTGTGGAGTATGAACAAGTTGTTTATTGATTAGATGTGTATTGATTTACGGAATGGCTCCCCTTTTCTCTGCCAAGCCATTGAATTGCTTCAGGAAGCTCGCGCGCACACACACACACACACACACACACACACACACACACACACACACACACACACACACAATCACACACACACACACAATCACACACACAATCACATCAAATTTTATTTGTCACTTGCTTGGTAAACAACTGGTGTAGACTAACAGTGAAATGCTTACTGACGGGTCCTTCCCAACAATGCAGAGAGAAAGAAAGTAGATACATTATTTTTTTAAATCCACAATGAGTAACAGTAACTTGGCTGTATACACTGGGATACCAGTACTGAGTCGATGGTAACTTGGCTGTATACGCTGGGATACCAGTACTGAGTCGCTGGTAACTTGGCTGTATACACTGGGATACCAGTACTGAGTCGATGGTAACTTGGCTGTATACGCTGGGATACCAGTACTGAGTCGATGGTAACTTGGCTATATACACTGGGATACCAGTACCGAGTCGATGGTAACTTGGCTGTATACACTGGGATACCAGTACTGAGTCGATGGTAACTTGGCTGTATACGCTGGGATACCAGTACTGAGTCGCTGGTAACTTGGCTGTATACACTGGGATACCAGTACTGAGTCGATGGTAACTTGGCTGTATACACTGGGATACCAGTACCGAGTCGATGGTAACTTGGCTATATACACTGGGATACCAGTACTGAGTCGCTCAATCACACTCTCTCTGTTTCTCTGTCTGTCTCTCTGTCTGTCTCTCTGTCTGTCTCTCTGTGTGTCTCTCACACACACACACAAAGAGCTGAAATTAGATATAGAAATTGATTAAAGAAGTGAAGACATGAGGCAGTAACAGTTAATTTACAGGAGGAGAGGAGGAGGAGGAGGAGGCTTTGTTTTGTTTGTACCGGGGACCCAGAGACACTGACTACATCCCAACTGGCACCCTGTCCCCTTTATAGTGCACTGCTTTTGATGAGATCCCATAGGACACAATAAGGGGAATAGGGTTGAATTTGGGCCACCGTTGCATCAGCAGAAGAGAGGGAGCAGGGCTTCAGATATGTGACGACCCCAGCCAGGCGTTTTGTATGCATGCTTCTTCATTTACTAAAGAGACGGTACCCCCTGTATATAGCCTGTTCAGTGGTGGTGGCCACGTCTGGTTCCTTTCAGAGGAAGTCTGTTGTCACCTTGACCTCTTGTCACGCATATACCCATTAAAAGGTGTTTTTCATCATCTGTGTTGGTAATATGACTTCTGCTTTTACCAGGCATTAGTGTCTTTTAAGTGCAAATTAAATGAACATGGTGTTAGAGCACAAATAATGTATTGACTGGATCAAATTCAATGTATTTATTTTTCTTTTTTTTAATCAAAAATTGTAAATATTTTCAAGTTATGCTGTCAGATGGTCCTTATATCACTGTGTCCAGCAGTGGGCGCTGGTGTCAATGCAGACCTCATCTCACACTGGTGTCAATGCAGACCTCATCTCACACTGGTGTCAATGCAGACCTCATCTCTCACTGGTGTCAATGCGGACCTCATCTCACACTGGTGTCAATGCGGACCTCATCTCACACTGGTGTCAATGCGGACCTCATCTCACACTGGTGTCAATGCGGACCTCATCTCACACTGGTGTCAATGCGGACCTCATCTCACACTGGTGTCAATGCAGACCTCATCTCACACTGGTGTCAATGCGGACCTCATCTCACACTGGTGTCAATGCGGACCTCATCTCACACTGGTGTCAATGCGGACCTCATCTCACACTGGTGTCAATGCGGACCTCATCTCACACTGGTGTCAATGCGGACCTCATCTCACACTGGTGTCAATGCGGACCTCATCTCACACTGGTGTCAATGCAGACCTCATCTCACACTGGTGTCAATGCGGACCTCATCTCACACTGGTGTCAATGCGGACCTCATCTCACACTGGTGTCAATGCGGACCTCATCTCACACTGGTGTCAATGCGGACCTCATCTCACACTGGTGTCAATGCGGACCTCATCTCACACTGGTGTCAATGCAGACCTCATCTCACACTGGTGTCAATGCGGACCTCATCTCACACTGGTGTCAATGCGGACCTCATCTCACACTGGTGTCAATGCGGACCTCATCTCACACTGGTGTCAATGCGGACCTCATCTCACACTGGTGTCAATGCGGACCTCATCTCACACTGGTGTCAATGCGGACCTCATCTCTCACTGGTGTCAATGCGGACCTCATCTCTCACTGGTGTCAATGCGGACCTCATCTCACACTGGTGTCAATGCGGACCTCATCTCACACTGGTGTCAATGCAGACCTCATCTCACACTGGTGTCAATGCGGACCTCATCTCACACTGGTGTCAATGCGGACCTCATCTCACACTGGTGTCAATGCGGACCTCATCTCACACTGGTGTCAATGCAGACCTCATCTCACACTGGTGTCAATGCAGACCTCATCTCACACTGGTGTCAATGCAGACCTCATCTCTCACTGGTGTCAATGCAGACCTCATCTCACACTGGTGTCAATGCGGACCTCATCTCACACTGGTGTCAATGCGGACCTCATCTCACACTGGTGTCAATGCGGACCTCATCTCACACTGGTGTCAATGCGGACCTCATCTCACACTGGTGTCAATGCGGACCTCATCTCACACTGGTGTCAATGCGGACCTCATCTCACACTGGTGTCAATGCGGACCTCATCTCACACTGGTGTCAATGCGGACCTCATCTCACACTGGTGTCAATGCGGACCTCATCTCACACTGGTGTCAATGCGGACCTCATCTCACACTGGTGTCAATGCGGACCTCATCTCACACTGGTGTCAATGCGGACCTCATCTCACACTGGTGTCAATGCGGACCTCATCTCACACTGGTGTCAATGCGGACCTCATCTCACACTGGTGTCAATGCGGACCTCATCTCACACTGGTGTCAATGCGGACCTCATCTCACACTGGTGTCAATGCGGACCTCATCTCACACTGGTGTCAATGCGGACCTCATCTCACACTGGTGTCAATGCGGACCTCATCTCACACTGGTGTCAATGCGGACCTCATCTCACACTGGTGTCAATGCGGACCTCATCTCTCACTGGTGTCAATGCGGACCTCATCTCTCACTGGTGTCAATGCGGACCTCATCTCACACTGGTGTCAATGCGGACCTCATCTCACACTGGTGTCAATGCGGACCTCATCTCACACTGGTGTCAATGCGGACCTCATCTCACACTGGTGTCAATGCGGACCTCATCTCACACTGGTGTCAATGCGGACCTCATCTCACACTGGTGTCAATGCGGACCTCATCTCACACTGGTGTCAATGCGGACCTCATCTCACACTGGTGTCAATGCGGACCTCATCTCACACTGGTGTCAATGCGGACCTCATCTCACACTGGTGTCAATGCGGACCTCATCTCACACTGGTGTCAATGCGGACCTCATCTCTCACTGGTGTCAATGCGGACCTCATCTCACACTGGTGTCAATGCGGACCTCATCTCACACTGGTGTCAATGCGGACCTCATCTCACACTGGTGTCAATGCGGACCTCATCTCACACTGGTGTCAATGCGGACCTCATCTCACACTGGTGTCAATGCGGACCTCATCTCACACTGGTGTCAATGCGGACCTCATCTCACACTGGTGTCAATGCGGACCTCATCTCACACTGGTGTCAATGCGGACCTCATCTCACACTGGTGTCAATGCGGACCTCATCTCACACTGGTGTCAATGCGGACCTCATCTCACACTGGTGTCAATGCAGACCTCATCTCACACTGGTGTTTCCTTCTGTTTATTGTTCTGTAGATTTGATTCTGATGTTAGTACTATTTTAATTGATTTCGATAAGCCGTTGTTTTCTCTCAGACACATATCCCAGGTAAATCCTCCAGTAATCAGGCTCGTTTTGCATTTTTTTATTCATTTTAATCCTCTTAAATTATAATGTGGGATAGATGTGTTGGTGTGTTAAACGGTGCTGGCTCTGCCTCAAGGTTCTTTGACAATGCTTTACTACATCACCACTCTACTCTGGCTGAAAGGCCTCTGTCTACAGCCCCCTGCCAGGCTCTCTCTCTCTCTCTCGCTCTCTCTCTCGCGCTCTCTCTCGCTCTCTCGCTCTCGCGCTCTCTCTCTCGCGCTCTCTCTCTCTCGCGCTCTCTCTCTCGCGCTCTCTCTCTCGCTCTCTCTCGCTCTCTCTCTCGCTCTCTCGCTCTCTCTCTCTCTCGCTCTCTCTCGCGCTCTCTCTCTCGCGCTCTCTCTCTCGCGCTCTCTCTCTCGCGCTCTCTCTCTCGCGCTCTCTCTCTCGCGCTCTCTCTCTCGCGCTCTCTCTCTCGCGCTCTCTCTCTCGCGCTCTCTCTCTCGCGCTCTCTCTCTCTCTCGCTCTCTCTCGCGCTCTCTCTCTCTCTCGCTCTCTCTCGCGCTCTCTCTCGCGCTCTCTCTCTCGCGCTCTCTCTCTCGCGCTCTCTCTCTCGCACACTACAGTTAATATGTTTAGTTTTGGATTTATCTAGGCTTGGGTGATACCATTTTGTAATAAATTCAATTGGGTATTATTGTTTTCTGTGCATTAACTTACTGCTTAGATTCTGATAGTGCTTCGTTTTTAAGGTAGAGTCCATTTTGTTCCATTGAATGGTGATCCATGCATTTTTTTGGGGGGGGCCAGATTTGTTTCTTTTTTGTTGCTTTCCAAAATAAGGTCGTTACAGCTCAGATCCACATGGTGGATTGTTTTTAAGGTTTAGTCTTATTTTATGGTGGTTGGCTTGGCTGCAGCTGGATAGATTTCCTCTAGTGGTGTGGCTGAGCGGGCAGATGGCTAGCCGTGGTTGTTATTTAAGTCTAACCCTAGACTAGGTGTTTTGTTAATATTGACTTCATCCTCTAACAGGGCTGCTGTGTCTCCTCTGGCCCCTAGAAACAGGCCAGATAGAGACAGGGGCCAGATAGACATGTTATCCCTGTTCTACTACAGGGAAGAGTCTCCTGTTATCCCTGTTCTACTGCAGAGAAGAGTCTCCTGTTATCCCTGTTCTACTACAGAGAAGAGTCTCCTGTTATCCCTGTTCTACTACAGGGAAGAGTCTCCTGATATCCCTGTTCTACTACAGAGAAGAGTCTCCTGTTCTACTACAGAGAAGAGTCTCCTGTTATCCCTGTTCTACTACAGAGAAGAGTCTCCTGTTATCCCTGTTCTACTACAGGGAAGAGTCTCCTGATATCCCTGTTCTACTACAGAGAAGAGTCTCCTGTTCTACTACAGAGAAGAGTCTCCTGTTATCCCTGTTCTACTACAGGGAAGAGTCTCCTGATATCCCTGTTCTACTACAGAGAAGAGTCTCCTGTTCTACTACAGAGAAGAGTCTCCTGTTATCCCTGTTCTACTACAGAGAAGAGTCTCCTGTTCTACTACAGAGAAGAGTCTCCTGTTATCCCTGTTCTACTACAGAGAAGAGTCTCCTGTTATCCCTGTTCTACTACAGGGAAGAGTCTCCTGATATCCCTGTTCTACTACAGAGAAGAGTCTCCTGATATCCCTGTTCTACTGCAGAGACGAGTCTCCTGTTATCCCTGTTCTACTACAGAGAAGAGTCTCCTGTTCTACTACAGAGAAGAGTCTCCTGTTATCCCTGTTCTACTACAGAGAAGAGTCTCCTGTTATCCCTGTTCTACTACAGAGAAGAGTCTCCTGATATCCCTGTTCTACTACAGAGAAGAGTCTCCTGTTATCCCTGTTCTACTACAGAGAAGAGTCTCCTGTTATCCCTGTTCTACTACAGAGAAGAGTCTCCTGATATCCCTGTTCTACTACAGAGAAGAGTCTCCTGTTATCCCTGTTCTACTACAGAGAAGAGTCTCCTGTTATCCCTGTTCTACTACAGAGAAGAGTCTCCTGTTATCCCTGTTCTACTACAGAGAAGAGTCTCCTGTTATCCCTGTTCTACTACAGAGAAGAGTCTCCTGTTATCCCTGTTCTACTACAGAGACGAGACTCCTTTGTTCCCTGTTCTACTACAGAGAAGAGTCTCCTGTTATCCCTGTTCTACTACAGAGAAGAGTCTCCTGTTATCCCTGTTCTACTACAGAGAAGAGTCTCCTGTTATCCCTGTTCTACTACAGAGAAGAGTCTCCTTTGTTCCCTGTTCTACTACAGAGAAGAGACTCCTTTGTTCCCTGTTCTACTACAGAGAAGAGTCTCCTTTGTTCCCTCTATCAATTTCTTCCATCTTCTGTTCCGTGTTTTCTCATTTTTTTTTTTTAAATCACTCTCTTTAATAATGAATGATTTCATCGGTTCAGCAGAGCTCTGTGGCAGTCCGAACCAGGCGCTAGATTTTACAGCACAGTTCTTCACTTTTACATGCTGGGTCTATAGATGGCAGACAATGTATTGAAGCAGCATTGTGATGCGCTGTGTGGTTGTATATTTGGGTGTAAATTGGATTGGATGTGTCTATTGACTGGTGAGACTATGGGTCTAAATGTTTGAACAAAAACAATGAACCAAAATATTACATTTATTGCTAGAACCTCAAAATATCTTGATAGTGACACGCTGAAGACTCTGGCAGGTGCGCTATGTCATTGTTACTTTGATTATGCTGCACATCATGGTTCACCAGCAGTCCCAAACATCTAGTCTAGTGTCACTTTGATTATGCTGCACATCCTGGTTCACCAGCAGTCCCAAACATCTAGTCTAGTGTCACTTTGATTATACTGCACATCCTGGTTCACCAGCAGTCCCAAACATCTAGTCTAGTGTCACTTTGATTATGCTGCACATCCTGGTTCACCAGCAGTCCCAAACTTCTAGTCTAGTGTCACTTTGATTATGCTGCACATCCTGGTTCACCAGCAGTCCCAAACATCTACTCTAGTGTCACTTTGATTATGCTGCTCATCATGGTTCACCAACAGTCCCAAACATCTAGTCTAGTGTCACTTTGATTATGCTGCACATCCTGGTTCACCAGCAGTCCCAAACATCTAGTCTAGTGTCACTGATTATGCTGCACATCCTGGTTCACCAGCAGTCCCAAACATCTACTCTAGTGTCACTTTGATTATGCTGCTCATCATGGTTCACCAGCAGTCCCAAACATCTAGTCTAGTGTCACTTTGATTATGCTGCACATCCTGGTTCACCAGCAGTCCCAAACATCTACTCTAGTGTCACTTTGATTATGCTGCTCATCATGGTTCACCAGTAGTCCCAAACATCCAATGAATAAGCTACAGACCAGCCAAAAACAAGCTGCTGAAAATGTTACTTCAACTCTCTCCTCGTACTCATGGAGCGTTTTAATCAAATCAAATGTATTTATAAATCCCTTCTTACATCAGCTGATATCTCAGTGCTGTACAGAAATCCAGCCTAAAACCCCAAAACAGCAAGCGATGCAGGTGTAGGTGCACGATGGCCAAGGAAAAACTCCCTAGAAAGGCCAAAACCTAGGAAGAAACCTAGAGGAACCAGGCTATGAGGGGTGGCCAGTCCTCTTCTGGCTGTGCCGGGTGGAGATTATAACAGAACCAAGATGTTAAAATGTTCATAGATGACCGTCAGGGTCACATAATAATAATCATCACAGTGGTTGTCGAGGGTGCAGCAAGTCAGCACCTCCAGGAGTAGATGTCAGTTGGCTTTTCATAGCCGATCAGCTAGGCCCGGCTATCTCATGGTCTGGTCCATAAAATGATTACTGACTCAGCCCTCAGGGTACCTAGATAATTATTTAACTTACAAATAGAGATGTCCACTAATACATCACCGGAGCCAAGTGACTCTGATATATTGCCTTGTTTTAAATGTAAGAGTCTATTCTGATAAGAACACCATTTTATATACAGGCGTTGTTGAGTGGAACAAACCAGCGCAGCGACTCAGTCATGCCGGCCATCACTTCAAAGAATGTCATTAGCTGGCTAATGATTGAGCTACCGGGGATGTGTCATGTCTGTGTTTACGGCTCTAGTCCCCTCAAATTCAACTCTGGACCCAGAAGCCATTTCCACTGCTTCTTTCCATTGTCAACCCTCTAATCAGGGGCTGATTTAGACCTGGGACACCAGGTGGGTGATTCCCCCTCTAATCAGGGACTGATTTAGACCTGGGACACCAGGTGGGTGATTCCCCTCTAATCAGGGGCTGATTTAGACCTGGGACACCAGGTGGGTGATTCCCCTCTAATCGGGGGCTGATTTAGACCTGGGACACCAGGCGGGTGATTCCCCCTCTAATCGGGGGCTGATTTAGACCTGGGACACCAGGCGGGTGATTCCCCCTCTAATCAGGGGCTGATTTAGACCTGGGACACCAGGTGGGTGATTCCCCTCTAATCAGGGGCTGATTTAGACCTGGGACACCAGGTGGGTGATTCCCCTCTAATCAGGGGCTGATTTAGACCTGGGACACCAGGTGGGTGATTCCCCTCTAATCAGGGGCTGATTTAGACCTGGGACACCAGGTGGGTGATTCCCCTCTAATCAGGGGCTGATTTAGACCTGGGACACCAGGTGGGTGATTCCCCTCTAATCAGGGGCTGATTTAGACCTGGGACACCAGGTGGTGGGTGATTCCCCCTCTGATCAGGGGCTGATTTAGACCTGGGACACCAGGTGGGTGATTTCCCCCTCTAATCAGGGGCTGATTTAGACCTGGGACACCAGGTGGGTGATTCCCCCTCTAATCAGGGGCTGATTTAGACCTGGGACACCAGGTGGGTGATTCCCCCTCTAATCAGGGGCTGATTTAGACCTGGGACACCAGGTGGGTGATTCCCCCTCTAATCAGGGGCTGATTTAGACCTGGGACACCAGGTGTGTGATTTCCCCCTCTAATCAGGGGCTGATTTAGACCTGGGACACCAGGTGGATGATTACCCCTCTAATCAGGGGCTGATTTAGACCTGGGACACCAGGTGGGTGATTCCCCTCTAATCAGGGGCTGATTTAGACCTGGGACACCAGGTGGGTGATTCCCCTCTAATCAGGGGCTGATTTAGACCTGGGACACCAGGTGGGTGATTCCCCTCTAATCAGGGGCTGATTTAGACCTGGGACACCAGGTGGGTGATTCCCCTCTAATCAGGGGCTGATTTAGACCTGGGACACCAGGTGGTGGGTGATTCCCCCTCTGATCAGGGGCTGATTTAGACCTGGGACACCAGGTGGGTGATTTCCCCCTCTAATCAGGGGCTGATTTAGACCTGGGACACCAGGTGGGTGATTCCCCCTCTAATCAGGGGCTGATTTAGACCTGGGACACCAGGTGGGTGATTCCCCCTCTAATCAGGGGCTGATTTAGACCTGGGACACCAGGTGGGTGATTCCCCCTCTAATCAGGGGCTGATTTAGACCTGGGACACCAGGTGTGTGATTTCCCCCTCTAATCAGGGGCTGATTTAGACCTGGGACACCAGGTGGATGATTACCCCTCTAATCAGGGGCTGATTTAGACCTGGGACACCAGGTGGGTGATTCCCCCTCTAATCAGGGGCTGATTTTGACCTGGGACTCCAGGTGGGTGATTCCCCCTCTAATCAGGGGCTGATTTAGACCTGGGACACCAGGTGGGTGATTCCCCCTCTAATCAGGGGCTGATTTAGACCTGGGACACCAGGTGGGTGATTTCCCCCTCTAATCAGGGGCTGATTTAGACCTGGGACACCAGGTGGGTGATTTCCCCCTCTGATCAGGGGCTGATTTAGACCTGGGACACCAGGTGGGTGATTCCCCCTCTAATCAGGGGCTGATTTAGACCAGGGACACCAGGTGGATGAGTGCAGCTCAGTTTCAGGGTCTTGGCAATCTTCTTATAGCCCAGGCCATCTTTATGTAGAGCAACAATTATTTTGTTCAGATCCTCAGAGTTCTTTGCCATGAGGTGCCATGTTGAACTTCCAGTGACGAGTCAGTATGAGGGAGTGTGAGAGCGATGACACCGAATTTAACACACCTGCTCCCCATTCATACCTGAGACCTTGTAACACTAACGAGTCACATGACACCAGGGAGGCAAAATGGCTAATTGGGCCCAATTTGGACATTTTCACTTAGGGGTGTACTCACTTTTGTTGCCAGCGGTTTAGACATTAATGGCTGTGTGAGTTATTTTGAGGGGACAGCAAATTTACACTGTTATACAAGCTGTACACTCACTACTTTACATTGTAGCAAAGTGTCATTTCTTCAGTGTTGTCACATGAAAAGATATACTCAAATATTTAAAAAAATGAGGGATGTACTCACGTTTGTGATATACTGTATATCTCTATCTATATATATCTATCTATCTCTATCTATCTAATCTATATATATATTTATATTTCTATATGTATCTATATATATCTCTCTCTATATATATATCTATCTATCTTTATCTATCTAATCTATATATCTATTTCTATTTCTATATGTATCTATATATATCTCTATATCTATCTATCTATCTAATCTATATTTCTATTTCTATCTATTTCTATATCTATCACTCTATATATATATATATATATATATATATATCTATCTCTATCTATCTTATCTATTTCTATTTCTATCTATTTCTATATCTATCTATATATATCTATTTCTATATCTATCTATTTTTATCTATCTATCTATTTCTATCTATCTCTATCTATCTCTCTTAATGTTGTGTAAAAAGGTTTACTCGTACCCCATTCTCTCTGATCTGACATGCCTGTGGAGATTATTGTACATTCAGTGTCCATGTTTAAATTCATACTGTTATGTTAGTGTCCTGGATGAGTGTAATGCGATGTCTGTTCCTACAGCCTGTAAATCATGCTGTTTTGAAGGGTGCACAGGTGCTTAAGGCAGCTTGGCTAAATCCCCCATGGTGGTGGACGGAAGCCTCAACACACACTGCTACTGGTTACTTATTATCATGTTTAAAGACACAATCTGAAATGATGTATGTGTTATACATGTACGTGGGCCTATATCCTACAGTAGAGTACATATGGAATATACCAGTATCCCATTATAGCTATATTAAAGCTATTCTCTCAGTAGATGTTTTCTCTGGACCGTATGTCTTTTGGAATTGACTTAATTTAAAGTAGTGCTTGCTGTTAGTGAGGCAGTAGAGGCTTGGTATGAGAGCTAAATATCTGCCTCTCCTGAGTATTGAGCTCTATGGATACATCCCAATGGCAGCCTTATTCCCTACAAAAGGGCACTACTTTTGATCGGACGCCTATAGGCCCCGGTTCAAAAGTAGTGCACTATATAGTGGACGGGGGTAACATTTGACACGTAACCTACACGTAGGAGAACCCCTTTTTAGAACTTGTTTTGGTTCCAGGTAGAACTATTTTGTGTTCCATTTAGAACCCTCTGTGGAAAGGGTTCTTCCTGGAACCCAAAGAGGTTCTTCCTGGAACCCCAAAGGGGTTATCCCATGGGGATAGCCGAAGATTTATTTTTGGTTCTAGATAGCACCGTTTGTCTCCCAGCTGGTCTCCCATCTATCAAAAATAAAATTCTATACAGTGTGTTTGTCCCCTCCCGCTATAGTGTGTGTGTGTGACGGAGTACTCTCTCTGTCACGCGCCATCCCGGGTTCTACTCGTGATAAACAGATTTACTGGGACTCAATAGGCCTTGTGCCTTCTCTAATGGCTGTCCTCTCTAAATGCTGTCCTCTTGCAATTAAATTAATTATATATTTTATTTTTCCCTTGACCTCCCTCCTTTTTTGTATTATTATTTCTTATTTTTTTACATATTTTTATTTCTCAGGTCGGTCTGTGAGCGTGCAGCCGCCCTTTCACAACCTTTAACTGGATTCACAGTGATTCAAAATTAACTTAAAAGTCTTGTTTGCTGACAGCTTAAAGCTTAATTGACTGGAAGCCAAATAGAGTGTGTTAGGTATTCAGCGGCAGGGCCAATTGATAAAGCCATGTGTAAACAGGGCCCTGTTGAGTGACGACGGCCTACTCCCCCCCCCCCCCCCCCCCAGTATTCAGGACACAGCTCTATGGAGTGAGGTGGTCACAAACGCTTTGTGGAGCCATTCATCACACTGTGGTGGCTGAGCCAAGCTGGAGCAGGGGGCTGGGATGGAGGCGGGGCAGGGGAGAGGTAGGAATGGCAGGCCACCTGCTATCAAGCTGCAACTGCTCACCTGGCTGGAGGAAGGCCTTGCTCTGGAAGGCCTGGCGCTGGAAGGCCAGACCAGGGCAGAGCAGACCGGGGCAGAGCAGCTGTACCAGGTCTAGACTGGACCAGTACCCTCCTATCCGTTCCATACCCTCAGTAGAGGAGGTCATTGTAATTCCATTGTATTACCATCAGTAAATATCAGTAGAATCAGTAAATATCAGTGGGATCAGTAAATATCAGTAGAATCAGTATATATCAGTAGAATCAGTATATATCAGTAGAATCAGTATATATCAGTAGAATCAGTATATATCAGTAGAATCAGTATATATCAGTAGAATCAGTATATATCAGTAGAATCAGTATATATCAGTAGAATCAGTAAATATCAGTAGGATCAGTTATCAGTGGTATCAGTAAATATCGGCCTGCTCTGCCTGGCCCTCTGCTCCCACTCCCAGGAAATAGAGAGATTCAATACTCAGAGGACTAGAAGACCAGAGGAGAGAATGTATTTTTATTTTTTTTCCCTAATTGAATGAGCTGTGTGATGGTCTCACAGTGGACAAGATCAAAGTTTATTCTGCTAATTACCACAACGCCCTCGCCCGCGCTCTCCCCCCTCTCTCCTTCCATTTTTCCATCCCCCCTTTTTCCTTCTCCCTCCTCCTCTCTCTCTGTCAGCTGTGTAGTCACTATAATGACAGGGTCGGTATTGATCCTAACAGCAGCTATCTTTCTCTCAGAAGAGACGATCTTGTGATCTGGATCGTTCTAGAGCCATCAGCCAGCCGCTGGTGTTCCCATTCGTTCTAGAGCCATCAGCCAGCCGCTGGTGTTCCCATTCGTTCTAGAGCCATCAGCCAGCCGTTGGTGTTCCCATTCGTTCTAGAGCCATCAGCCAGCCGTTGGTGTTCCCATTCGTTCTAGAGCCATCAGCCAGCCGTTGGTGTTCCCATTCGTTCTAGAGCCATCAGCCAGCCGCTGGTGTTCCCATTCGTTCTAGAGCCATCAGCCAGCCGCTGGTATTCCCACAACCCATTTGGCTTTAGTACAATGTGTGGATGTGTGCTTACATTAGAGCTGAGAAAATTATCGACACTGATCATACCTATCGCAGACATTTTGCTGATATAATTCATAACAGTAAGTAGCCTATACTAGAGATGTGAAGTTTGAAAATAGCGATTTGGTTTGTCCGTATTGCCCAGCTCTAGCGTACATCAGGGATTTGGTTTGTCCGTATCGCCCAGCTCTAGCGTACATCAGGGATTTGGTTTGTCCGTATCGCCCAGCTCTAGCGTACATCAGGGATTTGGTTTGTCCGTATCGCCCAGCTCTAGCGTACACCAGCGATTTGGTTTGTCCGTATCGCCCAGCTCTAGCGTACATCAGGGATTTGGTTTGTCCGTATCGCCCAGCTCTAGCGTACACCAGCGATTTGGTTTGTCCGTATCGCCCAGCTCTAGCGTACACCAGCGATTTGGTTTGTCCGTATCGCCCAGCTCTAGCGTACACCAGCGATTTGGTTTGTCCGTATCGCCCAGCTCTAGCGTACACCAGCGATTTGGTTTGTCCGTATCGCCCAGCTCTAGCGTACACCAGCGATTTGGTTTGTCCGTATCGCCCAGCTCTAGCGTACATCAGGGATTTGGTTTGTCCGTATCGCCCAGCGATTTGGTTTGTCCGTATCGCCCAGCGATTTGGTTTGTCCGTATCGCCCAGCGATTTGGTTTGTCCGTATCGCCCAGCGATTTGGTTTGTCCGTATCGCCCAGCGATTTGGTTTGTCCGTATCGCCCAGCGATTTGGTTTGTCCGTATCGCCCAGCTCTAGCGTGCATCAGGGATTTGGTTTGTCCGTATCGCCCAGCGATTTGGTTTGTCCGTATCGCCCAGCACTAGCGTACATCAGCGATTTGGTTTGTCCGTATCGCCCAGCTCTAGCGTACACCAGCGATTTGGTTTGTCCATATCGCCCAGCTCTAGCGTACACCAGCGATTTGGTTTGTCCGTATTGCCCAGCTCTAGCGTACACCAGCGATTTGGTTTGTCCGTATCGCCCAGCTCTAGCGTACATCAGCGATTTGGTTTGTCCGTATCGCCCAGGGATTTGGTTTGTCCGTATCGCCCAGCTCTAGCGTACATCAGCGATTTGGTTTGTCCGTATCGCCCAGCTCTAGCGTACATCAGCGATTTGGTTTGTCCATATCGCCCAGCACTAGCGTACATCAGCGATTTGGTTTGTCCGTATCGCCCAGCTCTAGCGTACATCAGGGATTTGGTTTGTCCGTATCGCCCAGCTCTAGCGTACATCAGGGATTTGGTTTGTCCGTATCGCCCAGCTCTAGCGTACACCAGCGATTTGGTTTGTCCGTATCGCCCAGCTCTAGCGTACACCAGCGATTTGGTTTGTCCGTATCGCCCAGCGATTTGGTTTGTCCGTATCGCCCAGCTCTAGCGTGCATCAGGGATTTGGTTTGTCCGTATCGCCCAGCGATTTGGTTTGTCCGTATCGCCCAGCACTAGCGTACATCAGCGATTTGGTTTGTCCGTATCGCCCAGCTCTAGCGTACATCAGCGATTTGGTTTGTCCGTATCGCCCAGGGATTTGGTTTGTCCGTATCGCCCAGCTCTAGCGTACATCAGCGATTTGGTTTGTCCGTATCGCCCAGCTCTAGCGTACATCAGCGATTTGGTTTGTCCGTATCGCCCAGCACTAGCGTACATCAGCGATTTGGTTTGTCCGTATCGCCCAGCTCTAGCGTACATCAGGGATTTGGTTTGTCCGTATCGCCCAGCTCTAGCGTACATCAGGGATTTGGTTTGTCCGTATCGCCCAGCTCTAGCGTACATCAGGGATTTGGTTTGTCCGTATCGCCCAGCTCTAGCGTACACCAGCGATTTGGTTTGTCCGTATCGCCCAGCTCTAGCGTACACCAGCGATTTGGTTTGTCCGTATCGCCCAGCGATTTGGTTTGTCCGTATCGCCCAGCTCTAGCGTGCATCAGGGATTTGGTTTGTCCGTATCGCCCAGCGATTTGGTTTGTCCGTATCGCCCAGCACTAGCGTACATCAGCGATTTGGTTTGTCCGTATCGCTCCACATGAATGTATATTGACACAACTGGCACACTGCTCTTCATGAATGCATTTGACAATATACGTCTTGTAAAAAATCTGTCTCTGTAGTTTTGAGAGGTGTTTAATATTCTAGAGGTTTTCTCCTTCTCCTCTGACTGTTAGACCACATGTTGCTAATGTCTCCTATTAGAGAACAATAGTCAATGTTAATCAGCCTTATTGGAAAACAATCAAGGTCTTAGTCTGGGTATTATAGGGCATCACACAGAGAAAGATGACGGGGGAAGCAGAGTGGTGTGACTGGGGGAAGCAGAGTGGTGTGACTGGGGGAAGCAGAGTGGTGTGACTGGGGGGGAAGCAGAGTGGTGTGACTGGGGGGGAAGCAGAGTGGTGTGACTGGGGGGGAAGCAGAGTGGTGTGACTGGGGGGGAAGCAGAGTGGTGTGACTGGGGGGGAAGCAGAGTGGTGTGACTGGGGGGGAAGCAGAGTGGTGTGACTGGGGGGGAAGCAGAGTGGTGTGACTGGGGGGGAAGCAGAGTGGTGTGACTGGGGGGGAAGCAGAGTGGTGTGACTGGGGGGAAACAGAGTGGTGTGACTGGGGGGGAAGCAGAGTGGTGTGACTGGGGGGGAAGCAGAGTGGTGTGACTGGGGGGGAAGCAGAGTGGTGTGACTGGGGGGGAAGCAGAGTGGTGTGACTGGGGGGGAAGCAGAGTGGTGTGACTGGGGGGAAGCAGAGTGGTGTGACTGGGGGGGGGAGCAGAGTGGTGTGACTGGGGGGGGGGAAGCAGAGTGGTGTGACTGGTGACGGGGAAGCAGAGTGGTGTGACTGGGGGGGGGGGGGAGCAGAGTGGTGTGACTGGTGACGGGGAAGCAGAGTGGTGTGAGTGGTGACTGGGGGGGAAGCAGAGTGGCGTGACTGGAGGGGAAGCAGAGTGGCGTGACTGGGGGGGGGGAGCAGAGTGGCGTGACTGGAGGGGAAGCAGAGTGGCGTGACTGGGGGGGGGGGAGCAGAGTGGCGTGACTGGGGGGGGGAGAGCAGAGTGGCGTGACTGGGGGAGGGGGAAGCAGAGTGGTGTGACTGGGGGAGGGGGAAGCAGAGTGGTGTGACTGGGGGAGGGGGAAGCAGAGTGGCGTGACTGGGGGGGGAAGCAGAGTGGCGTGACTGGGGGGGGGGGGGGGGGGGAAGCAGAGTGGTGTGACTGGGGGGGGGGGGAGCAGAGTGGCGTGACTGGGAGGGAAGCAGAGTGGCGTGACTGGGGGGGGAAGCAGAGTGGCGTGACTGGGGGGGGAAGCAGAGTGGCGTGACTGGGGGGGGAAGCAGAGTGGTGTGACTGGGGGGGGGGGGGGGCAGAGTGGTGTGACTGGGGGGGGAAGCAGAGAATATCTGAAGATAGTATATCTGAAGTACATCTGAAGATAGTATATCTGAAGTACATCTGAAGATAGTATATCTGAAGTACATCTGAAGATAGTATATCTGAAGTACATCTGAAGATAGTATATCTGAAGTACATCTGAAGATAGTATATCTGAAGTACATCTGAAGATAGTATATCTGAAGTACATCTGAAGACAGTATATCTGAAGATAGTATATCTGAAGACAGTATATCTGAAGACAGTATATCTGAAGTATATCTGAAGATAGTATATCTGAAGATAGTATATCTGAAGACAGTATATCTGAAGTATATCTGAAGACATTATATCTGAAGACATTATATCTGAAGACATTATATCTGAAGACAGTATATCTGAAGTATATCTGAAGACAGTATATCTGAAGATAGTATATCTGAAGACAGTATCAGTGTATCTGAAGACAGCATATCTGAAGATAGTATATCTGAAGACAGTATATCTGAAGTATATCTGAAGATAGTATATCTGAAGATAGTATATCTGAAGACAGTATATCTGAAGACAGTATATCTGAAGTATATCTGAAGACATTATATCTGAAGACATTATATCTGAAGACATTATATCTGAAGACAGTATATCTGAAGACAGTATATCTGAAGACAGTATATCTGAAGACAGTATATCTGAAGACAGTATATCTGAAGACAGTATATCTGAAGACAGTATATCTGAAGTACATCTGAATATAGTATATCTGAATATAGTATATCTGAAGATAGTATATCTGAAGTACATCTGAAGATAGTATATCTGAAGTACATCTGAAGATAGTATATCTGAAGTACATCTGAAGATAGTATATCTGAAGTACATCTGAAGATAGTATATCTGAAGTACATCTGAAGATAGTATATCTGAAGTACATCTGAAGATAGTATATCTGAAGTACATCTGAAGATAGTATATCTGAAGTACATCTGAAGATAGTATATCTGAAGTACATCTGAAGATAGTATATCTGAAGTACATCTGAAGATAGTATATCTGAAGATGGGTGAATGCTCTATTCTGTGTCTGGCTAAAACTAGTGAAATAGATGTTATCTTTCCAGTACAGGACTGTGGAAGGACAGTCCAGGTGTAGGAGTTGTCCAGGTGTAAAATTCCTCCTGCATCCTCAAACTTTTTTCTCACAGGTTGTCTGTTAACATTTACTGGGCATGTTCTGTACTCTGAACAACTTTCTTTTGTCTTTTAAACAACCAAACATTTTATTTTCATGCCGTGTTGGCATTTATTGAATTATTTTATTGTTGTTTTGTTCATTTTTAATTATATTTTCTTTTTGACACACACATTCCCCGGGGCTTCATATTGATTCCCCTCACACATTCCCTGGCCATCACGTTTTTACCTGTCTGCTTATCCACTGTCGGCCCATACAGACCGTGGGAGAGGAGACGGCACCATGGGAAGTGGCGTGGCTCGACTGAACATCACAAACTGGACTAGTGATGGGTTACAGTGTTTAAGGTGCTGTACTGAACAGGCCGGTTTCCCGGACCCAGATCAAGGCTCTAATACTGGACTATAATGCACTTTCAGTGGAGATTTTCCATTGAGAGTTTATTCTAAAATGAATAAATTTGGCTTAATCTGCGTCTGGGAAACCTATGTGCCTGTACTACAGGTCTGTCCAGGGTACTGTCCATCCCCAACGTTAGTGTTAGAATGGAATAACTAGATTTTCCCCCCCAGAAGACACTTCAGTATGTCAAGGTTGGGGTCAATCCCATTTCAATTCAGTCAATTCAGGAAGTTAACTGAAATTCCAATGTTCAAACGATGGTTATTAGTAGTTGGAATGGAATGTCATCAGGACTGTTCAGAGGAGTTGATCGCTGTCTATTGAAAGGGGCTGCAGTGTCTTCCCTCGCTGTGTCACAAATGGCACCCTATTCCCTTTCTAGTGCACTACTTTTGACCAGGGCCCATAGGGCTGTAGAGGGAATAGGGTGCCATTTCGGACCCCTTGTCTCTCTAGTCTTTGTTCCAGCAGCACCCTTGCAGCATGTGGGGAGCGTTTAAAAGGGTGCACTCAGAGGTATCAATTAGTTCAGGCACAAAGGTTCCACCGCCGGCTTCCTTTTGTTGTCCCCCATCTCTCCTAAAGGGTTAGTCCCTGTCCCCATCTCTCCTAAAGGGTTAGTCCCTGTCCCCATCTCTCCTAAAGGGTTAGTCTCTGTCCCCATCTCTCCTAAAGGTTTAGTCCCTGTCCCCATCTCTCCTAAAGGGTTAGTCCCTGTCCCCATCTCTCCTAAAGGGTTAGTCCCTGTCCCCATCTCTCCTAAAGGGTTAGTCCCTGTCCCCATCTCTCCTAAAGGGTTAGTCCCTGTCCCCATCTCTCCTAAAGGGTTAGTCCCTGTCCCTATCTCTCCTAAAGGGTTAGTCCCTGTCCCCATCTCTCCTAAAGGGTTAGTCCCTGTCCCCATCTCTCCTAAAGGGTTAGTCCCTGTCCCCATCTCTCCTAAAGGGTTAGTCCCTGTCCCCATCTCTCCTAAAGGGTTAGTCCCTGTCCCCATCTCTCCTAAAGGGTTAGTCCCTGTCCCCATCTCTCCTAAAGGGTTAGTCCCTGTCCCCATCTCTCCTAAAGGGTTAGTCCCTGTCCCCATCTCTCCTAAAGGGTTAGTCCCTGTCCCCATCTCTCCTAAAGGGTTAGTCCCTGTCCCCATCTCTCCTAAAGGGTTAGTCCCTGTCCCCATCTCTCCTAAGGGTTAGTCCCTGTCCCCATCTCTCCTAAAGGGTTAGTCCCTGTCCCCATCTCTCCTAAAGGGTTAGTCCCTGTCCCCATCTCTCCTAAAGGGTTAGTCCCTGTCTCCCTGTCCCCATCTCTCCTCAAATCAAAATGTATTTGTCACATACACATGGTTAGCAGATGTTAATGCGAGTGTAGCGAAATGCTTGTGCGTCTAGTTCCGACCATACAGTAATAACCAACAAGTAATCTAACCTAACAATTCCACAACTACTACCTTATACACACAAGTGTAAAGGGGTAAAGAATATGTACATAAAGATATATGAATGAGTGATGGTACAGAACGGCATAGGCAAGATGCAGTAGATGGTATAGAGTACAGTATATACATATGAGATGAGTAATGTAGGGTATATAAACAAAGTGGCTAGTGATACATGTATTACATAAAGATGGCAAGATGCAGTAGATGATATAGAGTACAGTATATACATATGACATGAGTAATGTAGGGTATGTTAACATATTAAGTGGCATTGTTTAAAGTGGCTAGTGATACATTTTTACATAATTTCCACCAATTCCCATTATTAAAGTGGCTGGAGTTGAGTCAGTATGTTGGCAGCAGCCACTAAATGTTAGTGGTGGCTGTTTAACAGTCTGATGGCCTTGAGATAGAAGCTGTTTTTCAGTCTCTCGGTCCCTGCTTTGATGCACCTGTACTGACCTCGCCTTCTGGATGATAGCGGGGTGAACAGGCAGTGGCTCGGGTGGTTGTTGTCCTTGATGATCTTTATGGCCTTCCTGTGACATCGGGTGGTAAATCTAGTTATTCCTAAAGGGTTAGTCCCTGTCCCCATCTCTCCTAAAGGGTTAACCCCTGCCTCCCTGTCCCCATCTCTCCTAAAGGGTTAACCCCTGCCTCCCTGTCCCCATCTCTCCTAAAGGGTTAACCCCTGCCTCCCTGTCCCCATCTCTCCTAAAGGGTTAACCCCTGCCTCCCTGTCCCCATCTCTCCTAAAGGGTTAGTCCCTGCCTCCCTGTCCCCATCTCTCCTAAAGGGTTAGCCCCTGCCTCCCTGTCCCCATCTCTCCTTAAGGGTTAACCCCTGCCTCCCTGTCCCCATCTCTCCTAAAGGGTTAGTCCCTGCCTCCCTGTCCCCATCTCTCCTAAAGGGTTAGTCCCTGCCTCCCTGTCCCCATCTCTCCTAAAGGGTTAGTCCCTGTCCCCATCTCTCCTAAAGGGTTAACCCCTGCCTCCCTGTCCCCATCTCTCCTAAAGGGTTAGTCCCTGCCTCCCTGTCCCCATCTCTCCTAAAGGGTTAGCCCCTGCCTCCCTGTCCCCATCTCTCCTAAAGGGTTAACCCCTGCCTCCCTGTCCCCATCTCTCCTAAAGGGTTAACCCCTGCCTCCCTGTCTCCATCTCTCCTAAAGGGTTAGCCCCTGTCCCCATCTCTCCTAAAGGGTTAGTCCCTGTCCCCATCTCTCCTAAAGGGTTAGCCCCTGCCTCCCTGTCCCCATCTCTCCTAAAGGGTTAGTACCTGCCTCCCTGTCCCCATCTCTCCTAAAGGGTTAACCCCTGTCCCCATCTCTCCTAAAGGGTTAACCCCTGCCTCCCTGTCCCCATCTCTCCTAAAGGGTTAGCCCCTGCCTCCCTGTCCCCATCTCTCCTAAAGGGTTAACCCCTGCCTCCCTGTCCCCATCTCTCCTAAAGGGTTAACCCCTGCCTCCCTGTCCCCATCTCTCCTAAAGGGTTAACCCCTGCCTCCCTGTCCCCATCTCTCCTAAAGGGTTAACCCCTGTCCCCATCTCTCCTAAAGGGTTAGCCCCTGCCTCCCTGTCCCCATCTCTCCTAAAGGGTTAACCCCTGCCTCCCTGTCCCCATCTCTCCTAAAGGGTTAGCCCCTGCCTCCCTGTCCCCATCTCTCCTAAAGGGTTAGCCCCTGCCTCCCTGTCCCTATCTCTCCTAAAGGGTTAACCCCTGTCCCCATCTCTCCTAAAGGGTTAGCCCCTGCCTCCCTGTCCCCATCTCTCCTAAAGGGTTAACCCCTGCCTCCCTGTCCCCATCTCTCCTAAAGGGTTAACCCCTGTCCCCATCTCTCCTAAAGGGTTAGCCCCTGCCTCCCTGTCCCTATCTCTCCTAAAGGGTTAACCCCTGTCCCCATCTCTCCTAAAGGGTTAGCCCCTGCCTCCCTGTCCCTATCTCTCCTAAAGGGTTAACCCCTGTCCCCATCTCTCCTAAAGGGTTAGCCCCTGCCTCCCTGTCCCCATCTCTCCTAAAGGGTTAGCCCCTGCCTCCCTGTCCCCATCTCTCCTAAAGGGTTAGCCCCTGCCTCCCTGTCCCCATCTCTCCTAAAGGGTTAACCCCTGTCCCCATCTCTCCTAAAGGGTTAACCCCTGCCTCCCTGTCCCCATCTCTCCTAAAGGGTTAACCCCTGCCTCCCTGTCCCCATCTCTCCTAAAGGGTTAGCCCCTGCCTCCCTGTCCCCATCTCTCCTAAAGGGTTAACCCCTGCCTCCCTGTCCCCATCTCTCCTAAAGGGTTAACCCCTGCCTCCCTGTCCCCATCTCTCCTAAAGGGTTAGTCCCTGTCCCCATCTCTCCTAAAGGGTTAACCCCTGCCTCCCTGTCCCCATCTCTCCTAAAGGGTTAGTCCCTGCCTCCCTGTCCCCATCTCTCCTAAAGGGTTAGTCCCTGCCTCCCTGTCCCCATCTCTCCTAAAGGGTTAGCCCCTGCCTCCCTGTCCCCATCTCTCCTAAAGGGTTAACCCCTGCCTCCCTGTCCCCATCTCTCCTAAAGGGTTAACCCCTGCCTCCCTGTCTCCATCTCTCCTAAAGGGTTAGCCCCTGTCCCCATCTCTCCTAAAGGGTTAGTCCCTGTCCCCATCTCTCCTAAAGGGTTAGCCCCTGCCTCCCTGTCCCCATCTCTCCTAAAGGGTTAGTACCTGCCTCCCTGTCCCCATCTCTCCTAAAGGGTTAACCCCTGTCCCCATCTCTCCTAAAGGGTTAACCCCTGCCTCCCTGTCCCCATCTCTCCTAAAGGGTTAGCCCCTGCCTCCCTGTCCCCATCTCTCCTAAAGGGTTAACCCCTGCCTCCCTGTCCCCATCTCTCCTAAAGGGTTAACCCCTGCCTCCCTGTCCCCATCTCTCCTAAAGGGTTAACCCCTGTCCCCATCTCTCCTAAAGGGTTAGCCCCTGCCTCCCTGTCCCCATCTCTCCTAAAGGGTTAACCCCTGCCTCCCTGTCCCCATCTCTCCTAAAGGGTTAGCCCCTGCCTCCCTGTCCCCATCTCTCCTAAAGGGTTAGCCCCTGCCTCCCTGTCCCTATCTCTCCTAAAGGGTTAACCCCTGTCCCCATCTCTCCTAAAGGGTTAGCCCCTGCCTCCCTGTCCCCATCTCTCCTAAAGGGTTAACCCCTGCCTCCCTGTCCCCATCTCTCCTAAAGGGTTAACCCCTGTCCCCATCTCTCCTAAAGGGTTAGCCCCTGCCTCCCTGTCCCTATCTCTCCTAAAGGGTTAACCCCTGTCCCCATCTCTCCTAAAGGGTTAGCCCCTGCCTCCCTGTCCCTATCTCTCCTAAAGGGTTAACCCCTGTCCCCATCTCTCCTAAAGGGTTAGCCCCTGCCTCCCTGTCCCCATCTCTCCTAAAGGGTTAGCCCCTGCCTCCCTGTCCCCATCTCTCCTAAAGGGTTAGCCCCTGCCTCCCTGTCCCCATCTCTCCTAAAGGGTTAACCCCTGTCCCCATCTCTCCTAAAGGGTTAACCCCTGCCTCCCTGTCCCCATCTCTCCTAAAGGGTTAACCCCTGCCTCCCTGTCCCCATCTCTCCTAAAGGGTTAGCCCCTGCCTCCCTGTCCCCATCTCTCCTAAAGGGTTAACCCCTGCCTCCCTGTCCCCATCTCTCCTAAAGGGTTAACCCCTGCCTCCCTGTCCCCATCTCTCCTAAAGGGTTAGTCCCTGTCCCCATCTCTCCTAAAGGGTTAACCCCTGCCTCCCTGTCCCCATCTCTCCTAAAGGGTTAGTCCCTGCCTCCCTGTCCCCATCTCTCCTAAAGGGTTAGCCCCTGCCTCCCTGTCCCCATCTCTCCTAAAGGGTTAACCCCTGCCTCCCTGTCCCCATCTCTCCTAAAGGGTTAACCCCTGCCTCCCTGTCTCCATCTCTCCTAAAGGGTTAGCCCCTGTCCCCATCTCTCCTAAAGGGTTAGTCCCTGTCCCCATCTCTCCTAAAGGGTTAGCCCCTGCCTCCCTGTCCCCATCTCTCCTAAAGGGTTAGTACCTGCCTCCCTGTCCCCATCTCTCCTAAAGGGTTAACCCCTGTCCCCATCTCTCCTAAAGGGTTAACCCCTGCCTCCCTGTCCCCATCTCTCCTAAAGGGTTAGCCCCTGCCTCCCTGTCCCCATCTCTCCTAAAGGGTTAACCCCTGCCTCCCTGTCCCCATCTCTCCTAAAGGGTTAACCCCTGCCTCCCTGTCCCCATCTCTCCTAAAGGGTTAACCCCTGTCCCCATCTCTCCTACAGGGTTAGCCCCTGCCTCCCTGTCCCCATCTCTCCTAAAGGGTTAACCCCTGCCTCCCTGTCCCCATCTCTCCTAAAGGGTTAACCCCTGCCTCCCTGTCTCCATCTCTCCTAAAGGGTTAGCCCCTGTCCCCATCTCTCCTAAAGGGTTAGTCCCTGTCCCCATCTCTCCTAAAGGGTTAGCCCCTGCCTCCCTGTCCCCATCTCTCCTAAAGGGTTAGTACCTGCCTCCCTGTCCCCATCTCTCCTAAAGGGTTAACCCCTGTCCCCATCTCTCCTAAAGGGTTAACCCCTGCCTCCCTGTCCCCATCTCTCCTAAAGGGTTAGCCCCTGCCTCCCTGTCCCCATCTCTCCTAAAGGGTTAACCCCTGCCTCCCTGTCCCCATCTCTCCTAAAGGGTTAACCCCTGCCTCCCTGTCCCCATCTCTCCTAAAGGGTTAACCCCTGCCTCCCTGTCCCCATCTCTCCTAAAGGGTTAACCCCTGTCCCCATCTCTCCTAAAGGGTTAGCCCCTGCCTCCCTGTCCCCATCTCTCCTAAAGGGTTAACCCCTGCCTCCCTGTCCCCATCTCTCCTAAAGGGTTAGCCCCTGCCTCCCTGTCCCCATCTCTCCTAAAGGGTTAGCCCCTGCCTCCCTGTCCCTATCTCTCCTAAAGGGTTAACCCCTGTCCCCATCTCTCCTAAAGGGTTAGCCCCTGCCTCCCTGTCCCCATCTCTCCTAAAGGGTTAACCCCTGCCTCCCTGTCCCCATCTCTCCTAAAGGGTTAACCCCTGTCCCCATCTCTCCTAAAGGGTTAGCCCCTGCCTCCCTGTCCCTATCTCTCCTAAAGGGTTAACCCCTGTCCCCATCTCTCCTAAAGGGTTAGCCCCTGCCTCCCTGTCCCTATCTCTCCTAAAGGGTTAACCCCTGTCCCCATCTCTCCTAAAGGGTTAGCCCCTGCCTCCCTGTCCCCATCTCTCCTAAAGGGTTAGCCCCTGCCTCCCTGTCCCCATCTCTCCTAAAGGGTTAGCCCCTGCCTCCCTGTCCCCATCTCTCCTAAAGGGTTAACCCCTGTCCCCATCTCTCCTAAAGGGTTAACCCCTGCCTCCCTGTCCCCATCTCTCCTAAAGGGTTAGCCCCTGCCTCCCTGTCCCCATCTCTCCTAAAGGGTTAACCCCTGCCTCCCTGTCCCCATCTCTCCTAAAGGGTTAACCCCTGCCTCCCTGTCCCCATCTCTCCTAAAGGGTTAGTCCCTGTCCCCATCTCTCCTAAAGGGTTAACCCCTGCCTCCCTGTCCCCATCTCTCCTAAAGGGTTAGTCCCTGCCTCCCTGTCCCCATCTCTCCTAAAGGGTTAGCCCCTGCCTCCCTGTCCCCATCTCTCCTAAAGGGTTAACCCCTGCCTCCCTGTCCCCATCTCTCCTAAAGGGTTAACCCCTGCCTCCCTGTCTCCATCTCTCCTAAAGGGTTAGCCCCTGTCCCCATCTCTCCTAAAGGGTTAGTCCCTGTCCCCATCTCTCCTAAAGGGTTAGCCCCTGCCTCCCTGTCCCCATCTCTCCTAAAGGGTTAGTACCTGCCTCCCTGTCCCCATCTCTCCTAAAGGGTTAACCCCTGTCCCCATCTCTCCTAAAGGGTTAACCCCTGCCTCCCTGTCCCCATCTCTCCTAAAGGGTTAGCCCCTGCCTCCCTGTCCCCATCTCTCCTAAAGGGTTAACCCCTGCCTCCCTGTCCCCATCTCTCCTAAAGGGTTAACCCCTGCCTCCCTGTCCCCATCTCTCCTAAAGGGTTAACCCCTGTCCCCATCTCTCCTAAAGGGTTAGCCCCTGCCTCCCTGTCCCCATCTCTCCTAAAGGGTTAACCCCTGCCTCCCTGTCCCCATCTCTCCTAAAGGGTTAGCCCCTGCCTCCCTGTCCCCATCTCTCCTAAAGGGTTAGCCCCTGCCTCCCTGTCCCTATCTCTCCTAAAGGGTTAACCCCTGTCCCCATCTCTCCTAAAGGGTTAGCCCCTGCCTCCCTGTCCCCATCTCTCCTAAAGGGTTAACCCCTGCCTCCCTGTCCCCATCTCTCCTAAAGGGTTAACCCCTGCCTCCCTGTCCCCATCTCTCCTAAAGGGTTAACCCCTGCCTCCCTGTCCCCATCTCTCCTAAAGGGTTAGCCCCTGCCTCCCTGTCCCCATCTCTCCTAAAGGGTTAACCCGTGCCTCCCTGTCCCCATCTCTCCTAAAGGGTTAGCCCCTGCCTCCCTGTCCCCATCTCTCCTAAAGGGTTAGTCCCTGCCTCCCTGTCTCCATCTCTCCTAAAGGGTTAGTCCCTGCCTCCCTGTCGCCATCTCTCCTAAAGGGTTAGTCCCTGCCTCCCTGTCCCCATCTCTCCTAAAGGGTTAGTCCCTGCCTCCCTGTCCCCATCTCTCCTAAAGGGTTAGTCCCTGCCTCCCTGTCCCCATCTCTCCTAAAGGGTTAGTACCTGCCTCCCTGTCTCCATCTCTCCTAAAGGGTTAACCCCTGCCTCCCTGTCTCCATCTCTCCTAAAGGGTTAGCCCCTGCCTCCCTGTCTCCATCTCTCCTAAAGGGTTAACCCCTGCCTCCCTGTCCCCATCTCTCCTAAAGGGTTAGCCCCTGCCTCCCTGTCCCCATCTCTCCTAAAGGGTTAGTCCCTGCCTCCCTGTCTCCATCTCTCCTAAAGGGTTAGCCCCTGCCTCCCTGTCTCCATCTCTCCTAAAGGGTTAGCCCCTGCCTCCCTGTCTCCATCTCTCCTAAAGGGTTAGTCCCTGTCCCCATCTCTCCTAAAGGGTTAGTCTCTGTCCCCATCTCTCCTAAAGGGTTAGTCCCTGTCCCCATCTCTCCTAAAGGGTTAGTCTCTGTCCCCATCTCTCCTAAAGGGTTAGCCCCTGCCTCCCTGTCCCCAATATGTAACCAGACATTAAGGGGGGGATATTATTCATAAATCGTGAATAATGATGAGTGAGATAGTTAGGCACACAAATACAATACCCACAAGACCTCCCCTATTACTGTAATGGTGAGACGTTAGCATGTCTTGGTGGGTATGTGATATTTGTGCGTCTATTATTATCTCACTCATCATTATTCACGATTCATTCAGGATTATCTGTTACCATGGTAGCATCCACATTAATGTAGAAGTGTGTAGAAACATATCCTATTGTTATTTACAATAAAGTGACTGCAAAATGACACAATACATTATTTACCATTCATTTCTATTGGGCACAAAATCTGAAACAACCAAAACAAACTGCAAAAGCATCCAACACATTTGTAGAGTCACAAACCTGATGTAATAATTGGGTGCTATGAATATAGAACTAGATATTTCACTTTTTACTAATTTAATACACATAAGTGAATTTGTCCCAATACTTTTGGTCCCCTAAAATGGTGGGACTATGTACAAAACGTTGTGTAATTTCTAAACGGTTCACCCGATATGGATGAAAATACCCTCAAATTAAAGCTGACAGTCTGCACTTTAACCTCATAGTCATTGTATCATTTCAAATACAAAGCACTGGGAGTACAGAGACAAAACTACAACAAAACAATGTGTCACTGTGTCCCAATACTTTTAGGAGCTCACTGTAGTTGCACCCTCTGAACACCCTACTTGACTGAGTTTATAACACGTTAAAGAATACAGAAATATAGCCGTTTGGCTGTCTCACACTCTGTGTTGATACTGAGAACAATATGGATGTCTGTTGGTAAACTCTTCCTGGTACAACTGTAGCTCTACCTGTTGGTAAACTCTTCCTGGTATAACTGTAGCTCTACCTGTTGGTAAACTCTTCCTGGTATAACTGTAGCTCTACCTGTTGGTAAACTCTTCCTGGTACAACTGTAGCTCTACCTGTTGGTAAACTCTTCCTGGTACAACTGTAGTTCTACCTGTTGGTAAACTCTTCCTGGTACAACTGTAGCTCTACCTGTTGGTAACTCTTCCTGGTACAACTGTAGCTCTACCTGTTGGTAACTCTTCCTGGTATAACTGTAGCTCTACCTGTTGGTAACTCTTCCTGGTATAACTGTAGCTCTACCTGTTGGTAAACTCTTCCTGGTATAACTGTAGCTCTACCTGTTGGTAAACTCTTCCTGGTACAACTGTAGCTCTACCTGTTGGTAAACTCTTCCTGGTATAACTGTAGCTCTACCTGTTGGTAACTCTTCCTGGTATAACTGTAGCTCTACCTGTTGGTAACTCTTCCTGGTATAACTGTAGCTCTACCTGTTGGTAACTCTTCCTGGTATAACTGTAGCTCTACCTGTTGGTAAACTCTTCCTGGTACAACTGTAGCTCTACCTGTTGGTAACTCTTCCTGGTATAACTGTAGCTCTACCTGTTGGTAACTCTTCCTGGTATAACTGTAGCTCTACCTGTTGGTAAACTCTTCCTGGTATAACTGTAGCTCTACCTGTTGGTAAACTCTTCCTGGTACAACTGTAGCTCTACCTGTTGGTAAACTCTTCCTGGTATAACTGTAGCTCTACCTGTTGCTGCACCTCATTACGACATGTCGCTGCC
The DNA here is from genome assembly GCF_016432855.1 of Salvelinus namaycush. Taxonomy (NCBI): domain Eukaryota; kingdom Metazoa; phylum Chordata; class Actinopteri; order Salmoniformes; family Salmonidae; genus Salvelinus; species Salvelinus namaycush. Next base: position 2,394,091 of record NC_052337.1, on the reverse strand, counting down.
TCTTTTAATTCATGCTTTCCTCTGTTTTCTTCTGAATTGAATTTCAACACAGAGTTCAGCTCAGGCCGATCCCATCTCTCTTTTTTCTTCAGAAGATGAAGAGTGGTGGAGAGCAACAACAAAACAAACAAAAAAAACATGGTTGTCCATCCTTTTTATTTTATTAAGTTACATTTTAAAACCAGGGAGCAGCAAATGGGATTTAGATACAATGTCATTCAAATGGATCTCTATGTATTACAGGTATAGGATCAATACAGTTTTCAAAAAATAATACTTTTTTTACGCAGTCTTGGCTTCGCTCAAAAGGCTGAGATTGCTTGTGAAATAATATGTCTTACTATATACTATGCTGGGATGTATAGATACCTTGTTTTTTGTAGAAGTTTTTAACCACAAGAAAACAAACCGGTTGAGCTCAGAAATGGCTCGACTTTTATGTAGGCTCGTTGATTCATTTTTTTACCTCATAATAAAAACGTCTTATAAAACACATTGTAATTATAGTTTCATTATAATGATAGTAGTTACACTAAACATATTTTATGTGACTTTAGGATTAGCTCTCTGCCACTCCCTAACCAGTTTACAGGGAACAAATGGGCTTTGGCTGGCCAGACAGACAGAAAGGCAGACGCAGGTTCGGGGGATACGGCGGTACAAGGGATACAGCGGTGCGGGTGGTACGGGGGATACGGCGGTACGGGGGATACGGCGGTACGGGGGGTGCGGGGGATACGGCGGTGCGGGGGATACGGCGGTGCGGGTGGTACGGGGGATACGGCGGTACGGGTGGTACGGGGGATACGGCGGTGCGGGTGGTACGGGGGATACGGCGGTGCGGGGGATACGGCGGTGCGGGTGGTACGGGGGATACGGCGGTGCGGGGGATACGGTGGTACGGGGGATACGGCGGTACGGGGGATACGGCGGTACGGGGGGTGCGGGGGATACGGCGGTGCGGGGGATACGGCGGTGCGGGGGGTGCGGGGGATACGGCGGTGCGGGGGGTGCGGGGGATACGGCGGTGCGGGGGGTGCTGGGGATACGGCGGTACGGGGGGTGCGGGGGATACGGCGGTACGGGGGGTGCGGGGGATACGGGGGTGCGGGGGATACGGCGGTACAAGGGGTGCGGCGGTGCGGGTGGTACGGGGGATACGGCGGTGCGGGGGATAGGGGGGTACGGCGGTGCGGGGGATACGGCGGTGCGGGGGGTACGGGGTATACTTTGGTGGAGGAGTAAATAAGATATAGCCTGGATGCTGGATGGGGAGAGATGCCTCTGGGATTGACGCAGCCGGGCTGACCCTGCTTAACTTAGGAAGCACTCCTGATGATTGGCCTGTGTTTTAAAGACGGGAGGGGAGACGAGGGGGAGCACCGTGTGGTGGTTGTCGTGACGTAAGGTGGGAGAGAGGCTGGCTGGGCAGGAGGGAGAGGCTGGATTGTTGTGTGTGTGTGCATGCCTGTGGTGTGTGTTTGAGGCGGCAGCTGGTCGGTGGGTTGTGAACGAATGTGAAGGGTGCTTAATGATTCTATAACAACCGTTTTCAGACTGAGCGGCACTCATTGGCCCTCCTGTACCACATGGTCTATTTCTGATAGCTTCTGGACAGGTTTATTTGGTTTCACCTTGATTGGAGCAGAGCTGTAGTGTCTACATTGGGATTTGCTTTCTCCCTGCTGTACAGGGATTTAACACACTCGGTCTAGAGGACAGGCCGCGGTATGTTTAGAGGACGGGTCGCGGTAGGTCTAGAGGACGGGCCGCGGTAGGTCTAGAGGACGGGCCGCGGTAGGTCTAGAGGACGGGCCGCGGTAGGTCTAGAGGACGGGCCGCGGTAGGTCTGGAGGACGGGCCGCGGTAGGTCTGGAGGACGGGCCGCGGTAGGTCTGGAGGACGGGCCGCGGTAGGTCTGGAGGACGGGCCGCGATAGGTCTGGAGGACGGGCCGCGGTAGGTCTGGAGGACGGGCCGCGGTAGGGTACATTCTGTGTCTGTGTGTTATGGAGGGGGGTTGTACAGTGTGTGTGTTTCAGGGTGGGTGTATCGGTGTGCTTTGGACTACTGATACTAGTCCTGACTTTATATTGGTATTGGACCACTGAGGAGTCTAGTCCTGACTTCATATTGGTATTGGACCACTGAGGAGTCTGGTTCTGACTTTATATTGGTTTTGGACCACTGAGGAGTCTGGTCCTGACTTCATATTGGTTTTGGACCACTGAGGAGTCTGGTTCTGACTTCATATTGGTATTGCACCACTGAGGAGTCTGGTCCTGATTTTATATTGGTATTGGACCACTGATGAGTCTAGTCCTGACTTCATATTGGTATTGGACCATTGAGGAGTCTGGTCCTGACTTCATATTGGTATTGGACCACTGAGGAGTCTGGTCCTGACTTCATATTGGTATTGGACCACTGAGGAGTCTGGTCCTGACTTCATATTGGTATTGGACCACTGAGGAGTCTGGTCCTGACTTTATATTGGTATTGGACCACTGAGGAGTCTAGTCCTGACTTTATATTGGTATTGGACCACTGAGGAGTCTGGTCCTGACTTTATATTGGTATTGGACCACTGAGGAGTCTGGTCCTGACTTCATATTGGTATTGGACCACTGAGTCTGGTCCTGACTTTATATTGGTATTGGACCACTGAATCTGGTCCTGACTTCATGGTTTAGGATGGAAACACACATTTCTTAGGCTCTTCTAGTCTGTATAGGTCACTGGTATTATATTAAGGAATTCACAACTTTGAGCCTCTGAAACTGTTTAAAAAAAAAACATAACTTAACAATTTGTTGTATTGTATTGGTTGATGCTAGTCATGCGCCCCGACTGTACGTTGCTACGTAACCTGGGAGAGTCCCTCACTGATTCACCCAGTCCCTGTACTGTTAACCTATGATAGTGTTTACTTCTCTTCAGTGTCTCCGTATCCAAGATATTGATTGAAACATACAGCCTAGAGCTGCCTCACATACAACCTAGAGCTGCCTCACATACAACCTAGCGCTGCCTCACATACAGCCCAGAGCCGCCCCACATACAGCCCAGAGCCGCCCCACATACAGCATAGAGCCGCCCCACATGCAGCCCAGAGCCGCCCCACATGCAGCCCAGAGCCGCCCCACATGCAGCCCAGAGCCGCCCCTCATGCAGCCCAGAGCCGCCCCTCATGCAGCCCAGAGCCGCCCCTCATGCAGCCCAGAGCCGCCCCTCATGCAGCCCAGAGCCGCCCCACATGCAGCCCAGAGCCGCCCCACACTCGGCCTAGAACTGGGTTATAGCTCTCTATTATTTATGCTGGCTTTGGGAAACGTAGGTCATTCTTACTTATGATAGTTTTAGTATCGTTTTATAATGCCAAGATGAAACAAACATATACGGACTCTAATTTAATGTATCCTCTTACCTGTTGACTATAAATTATTTTGATTAAAATCCTGATCACTACGATTTTCTTATATTTAGTTATTCTTCTTGTTGCCGTATATGAAACATAGTGTGGCAGATGATTTAAATAGTCTATTGTTTTTAAGAGAGAACTGAAGCCACATGTCTCTTCGGGCTATGAAAGGAGGAAGGATGTCTCTTCAGGCTATGACAGGAGGAAGGATGTCTCTTCAGGCTATGACAGGAGGAAGGATGTCTCTTCAGGCTATGAAAGGAGGAAGGATGTCTGTCTGTCAGGCTATGAAAGGAGGAAGGATGTCTCTTCAGGCTATGACAGGAGGAAGGATGTCTCTTCAGGCTATGACAGGAGGAAGGATGTCTCTTCAGGCTATGGCAGGAGGAAGGATGTCTGTCCTCAGGCTATGACAGGAGGAAGGATGTCTCTTCAGGCTATGACAGGAGGAAGGATGTCTGTCTGTCAGGCTATGACAGGAGGAAGGATGTCTGTCTGTCAGGCTATGACAGGAGGAAGGATGTCTCTTCAGGCTATGACAGGAGGAAGGATGTCTGTCCTCAGGCTATGACAGGAGGAAGGATGTCTCTTCAGGCTATGAAAGGAGGAAGGATGTCTCTTCAGGCTATGACAGGAGGAAGGATGTCTCTTCAGGCTATGAAAGGAGGAAGGATGTCTGTCTGTCAGGCTATGAAAGGAGGAAGGATGTCTGTCTGTCAGGCTATGACAGGAGGAAGGATGTCTGTCCTCAGGCTATGACAGGAGGAAGGATGTCTCTTCAGGCTATGACAGGAGGAAGGATGTCTCTTCAGGCTATGACAGGAGGAAGGATGTCTGTCCTCAGGCTATGACAGGAGGAAGGATGTCTCTTCAGGCTATGACAGGAGGAAGGATGTCTGTCCTCAGGCTATGACAGGAGGAAGGATGTCTCTTCAGGCTATGACAGGAGGAAGGATGTCTGTCCTCAGGCTATGACAGGAGGAAGGATGTCTGTCCTCAGGCTATGACAGGAGGAAGGATGTCTCTTCAGGCTATGAAAGGAGGAAGGAGCTGTTGGGGGCATGGTGTTCTTTCTCTCCCTCCTCCTCATCAGTCTTTACCTTCTCTCCTCTCTTTCCTTCCTCTCTCTAGCTCTCTCACAGTAGTTTTTTGTGATTATTAATTTGTGAGGTGTTATTGGGTGATCAACTGTCTTGTCAGGAGAATGGATGTGTGTGTCAGTTGTTAGCTATGATTAAACACCAACTCTGCAGAGAGGAGCGAGAGAGAGTGAGGAGGGAAAGAGAGTGAGGAGAGGAAGGGGAGAGTGAGAGAGGCAGAACAATCCTCTGTGAATGAATGAAACTGCAGAGGGAGGGATTTCTGCTGCGTTCTATGCATTTCTTTTCTCTCTATGCCTCTCTCTCTCTGCCTCTCTCTCTCTGCCTCTCTCTCTCTCTCTCTCTCTCTCTCTGCCTCTCTCTCTGCCTCTCTCTCTCTCTGCCTCTCCACCTTGTCTTAAAGAGAGCACTCAGATGAGTGCCTCAGAGTGATCTCTGAACTTCAGTGTGTGTCTGACAGACAAAGAGAGAACAAAGAGAACAGATGAGCTGGAAACTGCAGTATGAGTTTAGGATAGTGCAGGGTCTCAGTGTAATTAGTAGGGTAGTGCAGGGTCTCTGCAGGGTCTCAGTGTAATTAGTAGGATAGTGCAGGGTCTCAGTGTAATTAGTAGGATAGTGCAGGGTCTCAGTGTAATTAGTAGGGTAGTGCAGGGTCTCTGCAGGGTCTCAGTGTAATTAGTAGGATAGTGCAGGGTCTCAGTGTAATTAGTAGGATAGTGCAGGGTCTCAGTGTAATTAGTAGGATAGTGCAGGGTCTCAGTGTAATTAGTAGGATAGTGCAGGGTCTCTGCAGGGTCTCGGTGTAATTAGTAGGGTAGTGCAGGGTCTCAGTGTAATTAGTAGGGTAGTGCAGTGTCTAAGTACTGTCTACTGGACACACATGCTTCAAGGCTAAGTTGATCAATAGTCACCGAGAGTTGAGGTTTGATATTCATATAAACAACAAGAATAGTTCTGGTCCGGGCCACCCGAATGGCGCAGCGGTCTAAGGCACCGGGTCGCAGTGCTAGAGGCGTCACTACAGACCCTGGTTCGATCCTGGGCTGTATCACAACAGGCCGTGATTGGGAGTCCCATAGGGCGGCGCACAATTGGCCCGGCGTCATCCGGGTTAGGGGAGAGTTTGGCCGGGGGGAGCTTTACTTGGCTCATCGCACTCTAGCGACTCCTTGTGGCGGGCCGGGCTCCTGCAGGCTGACCTCGGTCGTCAGTTGAACAACGTTTCCTCCGACACATTGGTGCAGATGGCTTCCTGGTTCAGTGTGCGGGTGATAAGAAGCGCGGTTTGGCTGGTCATGTTTCGGAGGACGCATGACTCAACCTTCGCCTCCCGAGCCCCTTGGGGAGTTGCAGCGACGAGACAAGATCGTGATCACGAAGTTGGGGAGAAAAAGGGGATAAAAGAAATTATAAAATAAAAAATTTGTTGGTTTAAACAAAATACTTTTGGCTTTCAAAATGCAATTTTTGCTGAGGTTGTAATGTATAGTGTTGGTGGTTTAGTGTGTGTGTGTGTACAGGTCTGTGGGCGGACAGACTGTGCTATAGCTAGAGGTCACTGAGAGGTCAATTCACCTGCCTCTGTGTTTCTGCTCTAGCCACGGGGTGTGTGTGTGTGTGTGTGTGTGTGTGTGTGTGTGTGTGTGTGTGTGTGTGTGTGTGTGTGTGTGTGTGTGTGTGTGTGTGTGTGTGTGTGTTCTAGCCAAGAGGTTTAGGAGGGAGGTCAATTCACCTGTCTCTGTGTATTTCTGTTCTAGCCACGGTACCTGTGTGTGTGTGTGTGTGTGTGTAGGAGGGAGGTCAGCTTTAGATCAACCTGTTCTCTGGCCTGGAAGGGGGGGTCGGGGGGAGTGGCTTGGGGGGGGTCATGATCTCTATAGGTTAAAGGTCACCATAAGCAGTGGTGGTGAGACACCTGTAATGAAGTAAGCTGGTGGTGTATTGTGCCGTACCATAAAGTAGTATGGACTGATTGAAGCTCAGTGTTTTGTAGTGACGCCTCTAGCACTGAGATGGTCAAAACTAGTGCACTATGGGCCCTGGTCAAAGATAGTGCACTATGGGCCCTGGTCAAAACTAGTGCATTATGGGCCCTGGTCAAAGATAGTGCACTATGGGCCCTGGTCAAAGATAGTGCACTATGGGCCCTGGTCAAAGATAGTGCACTATGGGCCCTGGTCAAAACTAGTGCACTATGGGCCCTGGTCAAAGATAGTGCACTATGGGCCCTGGTCAAAGATAGTGCACTATGGGCCCTGGTCAAAGATAGTGCACTATGGGCCCTGGTCAAAGATAGTGCACTATGGGCCCTGGTCAAAGATAGTGCACTATGGGCCCTGGTCAACGATAGTGCACTATGGGCCCTGGTCAAAACTAGTGCATTATGGGCCCTGGTCAAAGATAGTGCACTATGGGCCCTGGTCAAAGATAGTGCACTATGGGCCCTGGTCAAAGATGGTGCACTATGGGCCCTGGTCAAAACTAGTGCACTATGGGCCCTGGTCAAAGATAGTGCACTATGGGCCCTGGTCAAAACTAGTGCATTATGGGCCCTGGTCAAAGATAGTGCATTATGGGCCCTGGTCAAAGATAGTGCACTATGGGCCCTGGTCAAAGATAGTGCACTATGGGCCCTGGTCAAAACTAGTGCACTATGGGCCCTGGTCAAAGATAGTGCACTATGGGCCCTGGTCAAAACTAGTGCATTATGGGCCCTGGTCAAAGATAGTGCACTATGGGCCCTGGTCAAAACTAGTGCATTATGGGCCCTGGTCAAAACTAGTGCACTATGGGCCCTGGTCAAAGATAGTGCACTATGGGCCCTGGTCAAAACTAGTGCATTATGGGCCCTGGTCAAAGATAGTGCACTATGGGCCCTGGTCAAAACTAGTGCACTATGGGCCCTGGTCAAAACTAGTGCACTATGGGCCCTGGTCAAAACTAGTGCATTATGGGCCCTGGTCAAAGATAGTGCACTATGGGCCCTGGTCAAAGATAGTGCACTATGGGCCCTGGTCAAAGATAGTGCACTATGGGCCCTGGTCAAAGATGGTGCACTATGGGCCCTGGTCAAAACTAGTGCACTATGGGCCCTGGTCAAAGATAGTGCACTATGGGCCCTGGTCAAAGATAGTGCACTATGGGCCCTGGTCAAAACTAGTGCATTATGGACCCTGGTCAAAACTAGTGCACTATGGGCCCTGGTCAAAACTAGTGCACTATGGGCCCTGGTCAAAGATAGTGCACTATGGGCCCTGGTCAAAGATAGTGCACTATGGGCCCTGGTCAAAGATAGTGCACTATGGGCCCTGGTCAAAGATAGTGCACTATGGGCCCTGGTCAAAACTAGTGCACTATGGGCCCTGGTCAAAGCTAGTGCACTATGGGCCCTGGTCAAAGCTAGTGCACTATGGGCCCTGGTCAAAGCTAGTGCACTATGGGCCCTGGTCAAAGCTAGTGCACTATGGGCCCTGGTCAAAGTTAGTGTACTATGGGCCCTGGTCAAAGATAGTGCACTATGGGCCCTGGTCAAAACTAGTGCATTATGGACCCTGGTCAAAACTAGTGCACTATGGGCCCTGGTCAAAACTAGTGCACTATGGGCCCTGGTCAAAGATAGTGCACTATGGGCCCTGGTCAAAGATAGTGCACTATGGGCCCTGGTCAAAGATAGTGCACTATGGGCCCTGGTCAAAGATAGTGCACTATGGGCCCTGGTCAAAACTAGTGCACTATGGGCCCTGGTCAAAGCTAGTGCACTATGGGCCCTGGTCAAAGCTAGTGCACTATGGGCCCTGGTCAAAGCTAGTGCACTATGGGCCCTGGTCAAAGCTAGTGCACTATGGGCCCTGGTCAAAGCTAGTGTACTATGGGCCCTGGTCAAAGATAGTGCACTATGGGCCCTGGTCAAAGATAGTGCACTATGGGCCCTGGTCAAAGATAGTGCACTATGGGCCCTGGTCAAAACTAGTGCACTATGGGCCCTGGTCAAAACTAGTGCACTATGGGCCCTGGTCAAAACTAGTGCACTATGGGCCCTGGTCAAAACTAGTGCACTATGGGCCCTGGTCAAAACTAGTGCACTATGGGCCCTGGTCAAAACTAGTGCACTATGGGCCCTGGTCAAAACTAGTGCACTATGGGCCCTGGTCAAAACTAGTGCACTATGGGCCCTGGTCAAAACTAGTGCACTATGGGCCCTGGTCAAAACTAGTGCACTATGGGCCCTGGTCAAAGATAGTGCACTATGGGCCCTGGTCAAAGATAGTGCACTATGGGCCCTGGTCAAAGATAGTGCACTATGGGCCCTGGTCAAAGCTAGTGCACTATGGGCCCTGGTCAAAGCTAGTGCACTATGGGCCCTGGTCAAAGCTAGTGCACTATGGGCCCTGGTCAAAGCTAGTGCACTATGGGCCCTGGTCAAAGATAGTGCACTATGGGCCCTGGTCAAAACTAGTGCACTATGGGCCCTGGTCAAAACTAGTGCACTATGGGCCCTGGTCAAAACTAGTGCACTATGGGCCCTGGTCAAAACTAGTGCACTATGGGCCCTGGTCAAAACTAGTGCACTATGGGCCCTGGTCAAAGATAGTGCACTATGGTTCCTGGTCAAAGATAGTGCACTATGGTTCCTGGTCAAAGATAGTGCACTATGGTTCCTGGTCAAAGATAGTGCACTATGGTTCCTGGTCAAAGATAGTGCACTATGGGCCCTGGTCAAAGATAGTGCACTATGGGCCTGGTCAAAGATAGTGCACTATGGGCCCTGGTCAAAGATAGTGCACTATGGGCCCTGGTCAAAACTAGTGCACTATGGGCCCTGGTCAAAGATAGTGCACTATTGGCCCTGGTCAAAGATAGTGCACTATGGGCCCTGGTCAAAACTAGTGCACTATGGGCCCTGGTGAAAGATAGTGCACTATATAGGGTGTAATTTGTGATGCGTACTTTGTCTTGCATTAATCTCCATCCCTGTACCTCCCCAAGGGCATGTCAGTCAGTTAGTCATCAGTATGGATTCACTCGTTGTTTTTTTGTGTTGCACAGTCACACGACTACAAGCAGCAACTCATTCGGCAGCTACCAACACAGAGAATAGTGAGGTGCTGGACAGAGGCAGACTCAATACTGCAGGACTGTTTTGAGAGTACGGATTGGAATATGTTCAAAGAATCATTGAGCTAGGACTCATATCCATCAACATTGAGGAATATACATCGTCAGTCACAGGCTTCGTTAGGAAATGTGTTGATGATGTTGTACCCACAATAACATTCCGGACATACCCCAACCAAAAACCCTGGACAAATGGAGATAGCCGTACCATACTGAGAGCCCGTACTGCAGCATTCAATGTCAGCAGAACGAACCCCAATGACTCAGTGACACACAACGTGTACAAGGCAAGCAAAAAGACAATACAGACTCAAACTTTAATTGATGTTCAACAATCAGACTTGAATCGCATGTGGCAAGGACTACAGACTATGACAAACTACAAAGGCAAATCCAGCTGTGTGGTGCCCACCGATGCATCCCTCCCAGACGAGTTCAACACATTGTATGCTCGCTGCCAGCCAGGAGGACTCTCGCTGCTCTGGACGACCAGATGCTTTCTCTCTCCGAGGCTGACGAGAGAAAAACTCTCAAAAGAAGTGAGTACTCACAAAGCCGCCGTCCCAAATGGCGTCCATGTCCTCAGTGTGTGCTTACCAGCTGGCGGGCGTCTTCTCTGACATCTTCAACCTGTCCCCTCCTGCTTTTGAGGAGACCACCATTGTCCCAGTGCCCAAGAAAAACAAGGTGACATGCCCAAATGACTATCGCCCAGTCTCGCTCACCTCGGTCATCATGAAGTGCTTCGAGGAGACTGGTCATGGCCCACATCAAGGCCAGCCTGCCAGGCACACTGGACCCACTCAAATTAGCCTACCGCTCCAACAAATCCACGGAAGATGCCATTTCCATCGCTATTCACACGGCCGTAACACATCTGGACAAGAGGTACACCTATGTGAGAATGCTTTTCATTGACTACAGTTCAGCATTCAACACGATTGTTTCCTCCATGTTCGACACCAAGTTCAAAGCCCTGGGTCTGGACACCACCCTCTGCAACTGGATCTTGGACTTCCTGACGGGCAGACTACAGGCTGTGACGATTGGCTACAACACCTCCTCCACACTAATTCTTAATTCAGGGGCCCCCCAGGGGTGTGTCCTCAGCCCTCTGCTGTACTCCCTGTTCACCCACGACTGTGTGGCTTTGCACGACACCAACTCATCAAGTTTGCTGACGACACCACGGTTGTAGGCCTGATATCCAACAACGACATGTCAGCCTATAGGGAGGAGGTAAGTTAACTGGCATTGTGGTGCCAGGACAACAACCTCTCCTTCAACATCAGCAAAACAAAAGAGTTGATTGTTGACTTCAGAAAGCAGAGGGAGCATGCCCAGATCCACATCAACGGGACTTCAGTAGAGAGAGTCAACAGCGTCCACAGAGGACTTAACATGGACCAACATCACCACCACTCTTGTCAAGAGGGCTCAACAGCGTCTCTACTTCCTAAGGTGGCTGAAGAAATGTGGCATGCCACCCCAGGTCCTCTCCAAATACTACCGCCGCACCTTCGAGAGTGTCCTAACCAGTTGCATCACGGCCTGGTTCGGAATTTTCTTCGTCAACGACTGCAAGGCCCTCCAGCAGGTGTTGAAGATGGCCCAGTACGTCACTGAGATCGGGCTTCCAACCATCCGTGACATCTACTCAAATCAGTACCTGACGAAGGCACAAAGCATCGTCAAGGACTCCACAAACCCCAGCCAACGAGCTGTTCACTCCCTCACCGTCGGGCAGACGGTATCACGAGCATGAGGTCTGATATCAACAGGCTCAGAGACCATGTTTATTTACAAGCCATCAGACTGCTGAACACTTGAAGTGGACTGACCATCTTCTCTGATTCTCTGCACCTTACCGCACATCACTACCGCTGCCACCAGGCTCTTATTATACTGCTCGATTTATACACTTGTGCCTTCCTGTATACTATTTATGCAAAAATATTTATTCTATTCTACTGCCATTTACTTTATGTTCCTATTCTTAAATTGTATCATTTCGTATTGTTGTTGCATTGTCGAGAAGGAACCTGCAAGTAAGCATTTCATTGGACGATGTATGCCGTGCATATGACTAATAAAACTTGAAACTGGAATGCACCTTTATGATGTCACAATGAAACCAACCGTGTCGTAGCTGTGTGTTTTTCCTCTGTAAATTCTGTTTGAAGAAAATCAAGCAACTCTCTTCGGTTATCGTTCGGGCTAATACGCTAATTGTTCCTAGCAATGGTTCCTGAAACTACCTTAGACATCCTTCAAACTGAACGCAGAGACATAAAAATGGTATCCAGGAGTTCATCTGACTCTGGTTAAGTATTTAATTTCCAAAATGTTGCTCTATCCCTTTAATATGTCTCTGCTGATATGATAGTCACTTTACTGCTCTGTGTATCTGTTGACAATAGGTGGAGAGTTGACTCTCTGGAGCTGTCACTGGTTGCCATTAGTAGCCTGTACATTTAGCCTAGCCGTAAGCAAGCATACATGATAACTACGTTTTGGTAAGAGCCTGCCGCCCGCCACTCTCCCTTCCCTATCCCCAGACTCGGCCCCAGCCCTATACCAACCCTCCACCCTTCCCCAGCCCTATACCCCAGCCCCATATCCCATTCCCCAGCCCTCCCTTACCCCAGCGCTGTACCCTAGCTCACCCCTGCCTCCCCTCCTCCTCAGCCCCGTCCCTCCCCTCTCCCCAGCCCTATCCTATTGATCAGGCCCCCTGCGCGTGGGTCCCCCCTGCTCCAGCAGCTGCCTCATTGGCCTCTCTCAGCGCCTGCTCCAACGCATTAGAATAGAAATCCATAACCGGGCCTGTGCTCACCCAAGCAGTGGAACAAACCAAATGAAATGCTATAAAGCAATCTCAGCCACCGGGAGCCGCTACCCATTCATCCTGATCTCAGAATGTCACGCCAGCTCACCATCTCTCTCATTCTCTCTCCTCCTCTCTCCTCCTCTCTCTCCTCCTCTCTCTCCATCTCTCTCCATCTCTCTCCATCTCTCTCCTTCTCTCTCTCCTTCTCTCTCTCCTTCTCTCTCTCCTTCTCTCTCCTATGGCTCCTTCTCTCTCCTTCTTTCTCTCCTTCTCTCACCATCTCTCCTCTCTCTCCTTCTCTCTCACCATCTCTCCTCTCTCCTTCTCTCTCATTCTCTCTCTCCTTCTCTCACCATCTCTCTCCTTCTCTCACCATCTCTCTCTCCTTCTCTCTCCTCCTTCTCTTTCCTTCTCTCTCTCTCTCTCTCCTCCACAACCCCCCTGGCCTTCCTCCATTCCCTCTCCTCCACATCCCTCCCTCCATCCTCCCCTTCCCCCTCTGAAAGATTAGATTGGTGGTGGGGGGGGGGGGGGGGGGGGGTTAGCTGACCGGTCTGGAGAGTCAGGTGACCAAACGGTCAGCCCTGCAGCTTAAAACACAGTCAGGCCTGGCCCTTTGTTCCAACACACATACAGTATGCACCCCATGTGCACACACACACACACACACCCACTAGTGATGTGTGGTTGACTCATAACCCGTAGTCCCCGCGGTTATATCTGCAGGGCGGTGTGGGTTTAGGGTCATAAAATATTGTATGGACTATTTTATGCGTGATGATTGTGAGGCGCTATACACGTTCGACAGTCACAAGACGGGGACTTCAAAATGACACATTAAGGGAACTGAAGGCTACTGTTCAGATGGGTTTAAATGGAACAGTAGTCTGAGATCTGGACACTGACTGATGGTCTATATCCCCTCACATAGCATCATATAATGTTAACTATAACCCCTCACATAGCCTCATATAATGTTAACTATAACCCCTCACATAGCCTCATATAATGTTAACTATATCCCCTCACATAGCCTCATATAATGTTAACTATAACCCCTCACATAGCCTCATATAATGTTAACTATAACCCCTCACAGCCTCATATAATGTTAACTATAACCCCTCACATAGCCTCATATAATGTTAACTATAACCCCTCACATAGCCTCATATAATGTTAACTATAACCCCTCACATAGCCTCATATAATGTTAACTATAACCCCTCACATAGCCTCATATAATGTGAACTATATCCCCTCACATAGCCTCATATAATGTTAACTATAACCCCTCACATAGCCTCATATAATGTTAACTATAACCCCTCACAGCCTCATATAATGTTAACTATAACCCCTCACATAGCCTCATATAATGTTAACTATAACCCCTCACATAGCCTCATATAATGTTAACTATAACCCCTCACATAGCCTCATATAATGTTAACTATAACCCCTCACATAGCCTCATATAATGTGAACTATATCCCCTCACATAGCCTCATATAATGTTAACTATAACCCCTCACATAGCCTCATATAATGTTAACTATAACCCCTCACATAGCCTCATATAATGTTAACTATATCCCCTCACATAGCCTCATATAATGTTAACTATAACCCCTCACATAGCCTCATATAATGTTAACTATAACCCCTCACATAGCCTCATAATAATGTTAACTATAGATCTACCTATTGCATTTTCTCCCCGGTCCCTAAATGTATTTGCTGTGCGAATGAAAGATAATATTTTACCGACGTCAACCGTATAGAAGCATTCATTCTATCGATTTATGACATTCGAGTGAGCAAAATGTTTTAGTATTCTAGGGCAACAAGTAATGACAGAAGACAAGCTGTATTGTATTGTATTGTATTGTATTATAGACAAGTTGACTAACTAATAGCCTACTGAATGTCCCAAATGTTCATAGGCCTGTCTTTAAAAAAGTTCCTCCGGCCTTCTCTGACTGTACTATATTCTCTGACTGTACTAATAGTACTATTTTAGCGGGTTAGGGTCAAGTGTGGGCCTCAGATTTACACTTTATCACATATTGTCGGGCGGTTGCGGATGGGTTATTAGCAATTGCTGGCAGGTGCGGATGAACAAACAGCAGGTCTGATGTTGGGGCGGGGTTGTATGAGTAAAGCAGGGGGGGGGCTCCTGGGTTACAAGCCCCAAAAGGACAATAGCCCAGCACTCCCCTCACTTCCGAAACGAGGCCCGTCTTCGCCCCTCGTATTTAGTAGAGAACCCAGGTCATTAGTGGAGGCCCTGCAGGCAGGCTGCATGTGATCAGTGTCCTCTAGACACACACACACAGACGTCGACCCGTAGACCCCGTTCTTTGAACATGACTCTGACCTGGCCGTGGGGTGGGGGACGCAGAGGGGCGGGGCGGGGCGGAGGAACAAATGGGTCCTGGTCAGGACAATGGATGTGTGACAGCCCTATTCAGTTCTAGCTACCCTCAATTCAGCTGTGTGTTACTAGCAGCTAACTACCCTCCATTCAGCTGTGTTACTAGCAGCTAACTACCCTCCATTCAGCTGTGTGTTACTAGCAGCTAACTACCCTCCATTCAGCTGTGTTACTAGCAGCTAACTACCCTCCATTCAGCTGTGTTACTAGCAGCTGGCTACCCTCTATTCATCTGTGTGTTAGTAGCAGCTAGCTACCCTCTATTCATCTCTGTGTTAGTAGCAGCTGGCTACCCTCTATTCATCTCTGTGTTAGTAGCAGCTAGCTACCCTCTATTCATCTGTTAGTAGCAGCTAGCTACCCTCTATTCATCTGTTAGTAGCAGCTAGCTACCCTCTATTCATCTGTTAGTAGCAGCTAGCTACCCTCTATTCATCTCTGTGTTAGTAGCAGCTAGCTACCCTCTATTCATCTGTGTTACTAGCAGCTAGCTACCCTCCATTCAGCTGTGTGTTACTAGCAGCTAGCTACCCTCCATTCAGCTGTGTGTTACTAGCAGCTAACTACCCTCCATTCAGCTGTGTGTTACTAGCAGCTAACTACCCTCCATTCAGCTGTGTTACTAGCAGCTAACTACCCTCCATTCAGCTGTGTTACTAGCAGCTAGCTACCCTCCATTCAGCTGTGTGTTAGTAACAGCTAACTACCCTCCATTCAGCTGTGTTACTAGCAGCTAACTACCCTCCATTCAGCTGTGTGTTACTAGCAGCTAACTACCCTCCATTCAGCTGTGTGTTACTAGCAGCTAACTACCCTCCATTCAGCTGTGTGTTACTAGCAGCTAACTACCCTCCATTCAGCTGTGTGTTACTAGCAGCTAACTACCCTCCATTCAGCTGTGTTACTAGCAGCTAGCTACCCTCCATTCAGCTGTGTGTTACTAGCAGCTAACTACCCTCCATTCAGCTGTGTTACTAGCAGCTAGCTACCCTCCATTCAGCTGTGTGTTACTAGCAGCTAGCTACCCTCCATTCAGCTGTGTGTTACTAGCAGCTAACTACCCTCCATTCAGCTGTGTGTTACTAGCAGCTAACTACCCTCCATTCAGGTGAATGGGCAAGACAAAAGATTGAAGTACCTTTGAACGGGGTATAGGTGCCAGTCTGTGTCAAGAACTGCAAGCATCCCCGTGGGCCGCTTTCAGCACTTTGTGGAGACCCGACGAATTGAAGCTGTTCTGAGGACAAAAGGGGATATATATATATTTATATATAATTCTTTGGGGGTTACTACATATATATATATATATTACTATGAAATAACACATATGGAGTAATTTAGTAACCAAATAAGTGTTAAACAAATCAAAATCTATTTTAGATTCTTAATAAAACAATTAATTAACTCTTGAATGAGTAGGTATGTCCAACCGTTTGACTTGTACTGTGTGTGTAAACACACATACTGTATATAATGGTGTGTTTGGACAGTAGTTATATAGGATGAGCCATGATTAGAATACAGTATATACAGTGCCTTGGGAAAGTATTCAGACTCTTTGAATTTTTCCACATTTTGTTATGTTACAGCCTTTTCCCCTCGTTAATCTACACACAATACCCCATAATGACAAAGTAAAAACAGGTTTTTAGAAATGTTTGCAAATGTATAAAATAAATGAATAACTGAAATATTTAATTTACATAAGTATTCAGACCCTTTACTCAGTTGAAGCACCTTTGGCAGCGATTACAGCCTCCAGTCTTCTTGGGTATGACGCTACAAGCTTGGCACACCTGTATTTGGGGAGTTCCTCCCATTCTTCTCTGCAGATCCTCTCAAGCTCTGTCAGGTTGGATGGGGAGCGTTGCTGCACAGCTATTTTCAGGTCTCTCCAGAGATGTTCGATCTGGTTCAAGTCCAGGCTTTGGCTGGGACACTCAAGGACATTCAGAGTCTTGTCCCAAAGCCACTTCTGCGTTGTCTTGGCTGTGTGTCGTTGTCCTGTTGGAAGGTGAACCTTCGCCCCAGTCTGAGGTCCTGAGTTCTCTGAAGCAGATTTTCATCAAGGATCTCTCTGTACTTTGCTCCGTTCATCTTTCCCTCGATCCTGACTTGTCTCCTAGTCCCTGCTGCTGAAAAACATCCCCACAACATGATGCTGCCAACATGCTTCACCATCATGCTTCCCCGTAGGGATGGTGCCAGGTTTCCTCTAGACGTGACGCTTGGCATTCAGGCCAAAGAGTTCAGTCTTGGTTTCATCAGACCAAATAGTCATGTGTATTCTGGTACTATGCAGCTGCTACTGAATGGTTATGGTAGCATTGGGATTGCTCTAACCCTACCCTATCTCTCTCCTCTGATGTTAGGCTTAACACCATAGAGACAATGCTAACACTTGATCTCTCCCTCTGTCTCTCTATCCCTCCCCTCTCTCTATCCCTCCCCTCTCTCTTCTCTCTCCTCCTCTCTCCTTCTCCCTCTGTCTCTCTATCCCTCCCCTCTATCCCTGCCTTCCTCCCAATCAATTTAAGGGCTTTATTGGCATAGGAAACACATTATTATGTGACCCTGATGGTCAACTATGAACATTTGAACATCTTGGTTCTGTTATAATCTCCACCCGGCACAGCCAGAAGAGGACTGGCCACCCCTCATAGCCTGGTTCCTCTCTAGGTTTCTTCCTAGGTTTTGGCCTTTCTAGGGAGTTTTTCCCTAGCCACCGTGCTTCTACACCTGCATTGCTTGCTGTTTTGGGGTTTTAGGCTGGGTTTCTGTACAGCACTTTGAGATATCAGCTGATGTAAGAAGGGCTATATAAATACATTTGATTGATTGATGTTAACATTGCCAAAGAAAGTGAAATAGATCATAAAAAATTAACACTAATCATTACACTCACAATCCAAATGAATAGAGACATTTCAGATGTCATATTATGTCTATATACAGTATTGTAACGATAATAGTTAAAGTACAAAAGAGAAAATAAATATGCGTTGTGTTTACAATGGTGTTTGTTCTTCACTTGTTGCCCTTTTCTTGTGGCAACAGGTCACAAATCTTGCTGCTGTGATGGAACACTGTGGAATTTCACCCAGTAGATATGGGAGTTTATCATTACCAGTTGTTAGTATTGTCACCTGATGCTTTAGACGACCTCTCACTGTGATCTTCTTCTCCAGGCTGTCTGTCCAACCTGCCTCCCAACACCAAGAAGATCTGTAACTCGTACGAGGAGCGTCGTAAACAGGCCACCGCCATCGTCCTGCTGGGAGTCATCGGGGCAGAATTCGGGGCGGAGCTGGAACCCCCTAAGCTGCCGTCTCGTGCCAGGACCAGTGGACAGGCTCCAGAAGGTTTCGGACTGACTACTGGAGGATCCAACTACTCTCTGGCCAGACACACCTGTGAGTGGATACGTCACCGTGCCCTCTTTCAATTCAATTCAATTCAATTCAAGGGGCTTTATTGGCATGGGAAACATGTGTTAACATTGCCAAAGCAAGTGAGGTAGACAATACACAAAAGTGAAACAAACAATACAAATTAACAGTAAACATTACACATACAGAAGTTTCAAAACAATAAAGACATTACAAATGTCATATTATATATATACAGTGTTGTAACAATGTACAAATGGTTAAAGCGCACAAGTTAAAATAAATAAACATAAATATGGGTTGTATTTACAATGGTGTTTGTTCTTCACTGGTTGCCCTTTTCTTGTGGCAACAGGTCACAAATCTTGCTGCTGTGATGGAACACTGTGGAATTTCACCCAGTAGATATGGGAGTTTATCAAAATTGGATTTGTTTTCGAATTCTTTGTGGATCTGTGTAATCTGAGGGAAATATGTCTCTCTAATATGGTCATACATTGGGCAGGAGGTTAGGAAGTGCAGCTCAGTTTCCACCTCATTTTGTGGGCAGTGAGCACATAGCCTGTCTTCTCTTGAGAGCCATGTCTGCCTACGGCGGCCTTTCTCAATAGCAAGGCTATGCTCACTGAGTCTGTACATAGTCAAAGCTTTCCTTAAGTTTGGGTCAGTCACAGTGGTCAGGTATTCTGCCACTGTGTACTCTCTGTTTAGGGCCAAATAGCATTCTAGTTTGCTCTGTTTTTTTGTTAATTCTTTCCAATGTGTCAAGTAATTATCTTTTTGTTTTCTCATGATTTGGTTGGGTCTAATTGTGCTGTTGTCCTGGGGCTCTGTGGGGTGTGTTTGTGTTTGTGAACAGAGCCCTAGGACCAGCTTGCTTAGGGGACTCTTCTCCAGGTTCATCTCTCTGTAGGTGATGGCTTTGTTATGGAAGGTTTGGGAATCGCTTCCTTTTAGGTGGTTGTAGAATTTAACGGCTCTTTTCTGGATTTTGATAATTAGTGGGTATCGGCCTAATTCTGCTCTGCATGCATTATTTGGTGTTCTACGTTGTACACGGAGGATATTTTTGCAGAATTCTGCATGCAGAGTCTCAATTTGGTGTTTGTCCCATTTTGTGAAATCTTGGTTG
This sequence comes from Salvelinus namaycush, assembly GCF_016432855.1. NCBI lineage: Eukaryota > Metazoa > Chordata > Actinopteri > Salmoniformes > Salmonidae > Salvelinus > Salvelinus namaycush. The sequence continues at coordinate 2,374,665 of NC_052337.1, read as the reverse complement.
GTGAGCGGACCCCAGACCTCACAACCATAAAGGGCAATGGGCTCTATGACTGATTCAAGTATTTTTAGCCAGATCCTAATTGGTATGTTGAAATTTATGTTCCTTTTGATGGCATAGAATGCCCTTCTTGCCTTGTCTCTCAGATCGTTCACAGCTTTGTGGAAGTTACCTGTGGCGCTGATGTTTAGGCCGAGGTATGTATAGTTTTTTGTGTGCTCTAGGGCAACGGTGTCTAGATGGAATTTGTGGTCCTGGCGACTGGACCTTTTTTGGAACACCATTATTTTGGTCTTACTGAGATTTACTGTCAGGGCCCAGGTCTGACAGAATCTGTGCAGAAGATCTAGGTGCTGCTGTAGGCCCTCCTTGGTTGGTGACAGAAGCACCAGATCATCAGCAAACAGTAGACATTTGACTTCAGAGTCTAGTAGGGTGAGACCGGGTGCTGCAGACTGTTCTAGTGCCCGCGCCAATTCGTTGATATATATGTTGAAGAGGGTGGGGCTTAAGCTGCATCCCTGTCTCACCCCACGACCCTGTGTGAAGAAATGTGTGTGTTTTTTGCCAATTTTAACCGCACACTTGTTGTTTGTGTACATGGATTTTATAATGTCGTATGTTTTACCCCCAACACCACTTTCCATCAATTTGTATAGCAGACCCTCATGCCAAATTGCGTCGAAGGCTTTTTTGAAATCAACAAAGCATGAGAAGACTTTGCCTTTGTTTTGGTTTGTTTGGTTGTCAATTAGGGTGTGTAGGGTGAATACATGGTCTGTTGTACGGTAATTTGGTAAAAAGCCAATTTGACATTTGCTCAGTACATTGTTTTCATTGAGGAAATGTACGAGTCTGCTGTTAATGATAATGCAGAGTATTTTCCCAAGGTTACTGTTGACGCATATTCCACGGTAGTTATTGGGGTCAAATTTGTCTCCACTTTTGTGGATTGGGGTGATCAGTCCTTGGTTCCAAATATTGGGGAAGATGCCAGAGCTAAGGACGATGTTAAAGAGTTTTAGTATAGCCAATTGGAATTTGTTGTCTGTATATTTGATCATTTCATTAAGGATACCATCAACACCACAGGCCTTTTTGGGTTGGAGGGTTTTTATTTTGTCCTGTAACTCGTTCAAGGTAATTGGAGAATCCAGTGGGTTCTGGTAGTCTTTATAGTTGATTCTAGGATTTGTATTTGATCATGTATATGTTTTTGCTCTTTATTCTTTGTTATAGAGCCAAAAAGATTGGAGAAGTGGTTTACCCATACATCTCCATTTTGGATAGATAATTCTTCGTGTTGTTGTTTGTTTAGTGTTTTCCAATTTTCCCAGAAGTGGTTAGAGTCTATGGATTCTTCAATTACATTGAGCTGATTTCTGACGTGCTGTTCCTTCTTTTTCCGTAGTGTATTTCTGTATTGTTTTAGTGATTCACCATAGTGAAGGCGTAGACTCAGGTTTTCCGGGTCTCTATGTTTTTGGTTGGACAGGTTTCTCAATTTATTTCTTAGATTTTTGCATTCTTCATCAAACCATTTGTCATTGTTGTTCATTTTCTTCGGTTTTCTATTTGAGATTTTTAGATTTGATAGGGAAGCTGAGAGGTCAAATATACTGTTAAGATTTTCTACTGCCAAGTTTACACCTTCACTATTGCAGTGGAACGTTTTACCCAGGAAGTTGTCTAAAAGGGATTGAATTTGCTGTTGTCTAATTGTTTTTTGGTAGGTTTCCAAACTGCATTCCTTCCATCTATAGCATTTCTTAATGTTACTCAGTTCCTTTGGCTTTGATGCCTCATGATTGAGTATTGCTCTGTTCAAGTAGACTGTGATTTTGCTGTGGTCTGATAGGGGTGTCAGTGGGCTGACTGTGAACGCTCTGAGAGACTCTGGGTTGAGGTCAGTGATAATGTAGTCTACAGTGCTACTGCCAAGAGATGAGCTATAGGTGAACCTACCATAGGAGTCCCCTCGAAGCCTACCATTGACTATGTACATACCCAGCGTGCGACAGAGCTGCAGGAGTTGTGACCCGTTTTTGTTGGTTATGTTGTCATAGTTGTGCCTAGGGGGGCATATGGGGGAGGGAATGCTGTCACCTGCAGGAAGGTGTTTGTCCCCCTGTGTGCTGAGGGTGTCAGGTTCTTGTCCAGTTCTGGCATTTAGGTCGCCACAGACTAAAACATGTCCCTGGGCCTGGAAATGATTGATTTCCTCCTTCAGGATGGAGAAGCTGTCTTCATTAAAGTATGGGGATTCTAGTGGGGGGATATAGGTAGCACACAGGAGGACATTTTTCTCTGTTAAGATAATTTCCTTTTGAATTTCTAGCCAAATGTAAAATGTTCCTGTTTTGATTAATTTAATGGAGTGAGTTAGGTCTGCTCTATACCAAATTAGCATTCCCCCTGAGTCCCTTCCCTGTTTCACACCTGGTAGTTTGGTGGATGGGACTACCAGCTCTCTGTAACCTAGAGGGCAACCAGTGGGTCCGTCTCCTCTGTACCAGGTTTCTTGCAGGATGACAATGTCTGCATTACCGATTTCTTTGGTGAAGTCCGGGTTCCTGCTCTTTAGGCCAAAGGCAGATGACCTCAGGCCTTGGATATTCCAGGATGATATAGTGAAGGCTTTTTGTTCCATAAAGTGTCCAATGTTGTTGGTCGTGGTTTGGCCTCAGGCCAGTAAGTGTGAGCAGAGCCTGCTGAGCATCTGGTACATGCCGTTGGCTTGGGCGAGTGTAAGAGTGGGGGTTGGGCCTGTTTGCCCGCTCACTACCTGGGCGTATGTGTGACTTCCATGTTGATGCCCTCTTTGCGGGGGTGGGGTGCATGGGGTGGGCAGGAGTGGCATAGGTCTGATCTGAGGGGGCCTAAATTGGGTGTGGGCATGGTTGATGTGGGGGGGTGTTGATTGGTTGGGGTGGGGGTGTGTCTGGGGGTGCTGTGGTCTGGATGTAAGTCCTCTTGGCGTGGGTCCTCTATGTGTAGGTCCAGGGTGGGGTGCTGAAGGTCTTGGAGGGTGTCTCGCTGGTCTGGGTGGGGTGTCTATTGATCTGTTGCTCCTGTGTGAAGTGTTGGGGCTGCGTTTGAGAGCGATGTCCTTTAGAGTCCGGGCAAAGGTGGGCACTGCTGCCTTGTAGAGGTGGACCTGGTCATAGAGGCTGTTCAAGTCCAGGGTGGAGTGGTGGGCCAGGAAAACATTTGGTTTTGAGGCACAGTCACGGGAAATGCTTGCGTTTACCCTCTGTATTGTAGCAGGGTGGAAGTCTTTTCGTGGTAGCAGGGTGGAGATAACCACTTTTGCATTGGGGAAAGTAGAAGAAGCTTTTTCAATCACTCCCTTCAGTGCTGTGGCCACCCTTTCCTGCTGTGCTCTCAGGTCGTTTGTGCCTGTGTGTATTATTATGTGGCTAGGTGAGCCTAGTTTGTCCTCAGACAGAAGGTCTAGGGCGCACTGGGTGTTTGGACACCAGAGTTTGGACACACTGTGTTTGGGAAAAAGTTTTTTTTCTTCTATATATATCCCATTTGAGTCCATAAGGAGAAAAATCTGTGTCTTGTGTTTGTCCTCAGTGGGTGTGGGGGGGTTGTCAGGAGGGCTATCAGGGTGGCTGACAGGGGGGGTGCTCAGGGGGGGTGAGAGCTGCTGGGCTTGGGGTTTTTCTTTTGTCTGTTCTGCTGTGATGTTGACTCTATGGTCAGGGTCTGGTGTGGACTGTTCTGCTGTGGTGTCGAGACTTTTGTCGGGTGCTGAGGTGGGCTGTTCTGCTGGCTTCTCTGTGGGGATGGCCACCTCCCTAGTGGGTTGTTCTCTGTCACATGCCATCCCCCTCAACCTCTCCTCCAGCAGTCTGATCCTCTCCTCCATCCCCCTCTCCCTCTCCTCCAGCAGTCTGATCCTCTCCTCTAGTGCTCTGTTCTGCTCCTGCTTCTGCTCTTTCTCCTGTTGAAGTTGTCTCACCACTGTCCAGCGTGCAGATGTGTCTCTCTCCACCTCCAGCACTCCGGGTCTGGTTAAAGGGGTGTTGTTGTGCTGGACTGTTGTCTGGGTCTGTGCTGACTGTAGTGTAATCACCTGCTGTTCCAGCTCAACCTGCCTTACCTCCAGCTGGGTGAATTTATCCTTCATTTCAATGAGGGAGAAGTGCTCTGTACTGGGAGGTTGACTGTCTGCTGAGGGTTGCTCGTCTGTGGGGTTATATGATGAAGAGGTCTGGTCTGACCCGCTTGGGGTGGGGGTATCTTTATCAAGGGAGAGCTTCTCCTGCTGGGCTAATTCTTTGATTAGGTGAAAGTCCAGCTGAAACTGTTTGGGGTTGCCCTGTACCAATACTGTTCCAGACTTATATAGATTTATATTAGCTGACTCAGAGTCCTCGTTGTCAAGTATCCTGAGTTTCCACCCCTCGTTAACCCCCCCTCTCTTAACAGAGGGGTAGTGTGCTAATATAGCACTGTGCCATGCCAGGGGATGGTTTGTGTGGAAGATAAGGTTGCTGATGTTCCCATTTTTGTAATAGTCAGCAAAAAGTGTCTGTTGATTTTCCATAAGGAGCTTCATTTTGTGCTCTTTTCTTGCCTTATCATTCTTTACACTCACAGGGTACTGTATTTTAATTACCTCTGAACAGCAGGAGGGAGCTTCTAGGGCCTCTCCATTTAGTTGGGGTAGACTATTCGACTCTCCTGCCATTGTTGGGCTAATGGTCTTTGACACCTCTCACTTGACACGTCAGTGCTAGTTGAAGCTGTATCAAGCTTGGCAATTATGTTTCATTCAATGCTTATAAAGTAATGTCATGTATTTTTCTTCTTGGCTTTTGGAAATAGAATATAGTTTCAGACTAAACATTACTCACTCAGTTCCAGGTTGGGTGGTGTTTTCAGGTTTCTGTTGTTTTCCAGAGAATTTGCTGTATAATAATCCTTGGTATTTGTGAATCTTTCAGGTGATTCCGTAATTCCGTCCAAAATCAGGTTGTAGGTTTTGAGTTTTGATTTGAATTTAGGGTTATGTTGTAGAGGGTAGCATCCTGTATGTGTTCCTGACAAAAAATCCAAGTTTAACTAACTCTAAATCTAAATTTTTTAAAGAAAATGCTGAAAAATGCAGGAGCTCATCTGATCATGACCTCTCTCCCTCTCTGTCTCTGTGTCTCTTTCTCTCTCTGTGCTCGGGCACACGTGAGTCTCTCTGTCTCCATATCCGTCCTATCTCTGTCTCCATATCCGTCCTTCTGTCTCCATATCCGTCCTTCTATCTCTGTCTCTCTCTTCCTCTCTCTACCTCTCTCGCCTGCGAGTGGCTGCTTTCTCTCTACAGTATATGTTGTTCTGAGAATATGAGTGGTTATATATCAGAGTAGAGTACTTGGTGACGTTGTGAAGTCAGAGCTTTCAAGAGTTTTATCCTCGATAGGAATGAATAAGTGACTTATACCATTTTCACACTATTGTGGATGCTCCAGCTGATGAAACCACACCGTTATGAAACTAAAATAATACACAATCTCACATTGACACACACACACTCACTCACTCTGATTGTGTTGGAGTGAAGAGAAGGGAAGGCCACATGAATAATCTACCAGGTAGCTAGCTCTCCCTATGGTGTGGCTCTGCAGGTCTCCCCCTCTACCTCTCATTGCCTGGGGTCTAGTTTATTCATATTGTTGAAAGTTGAAGTCCCTCTCACCTGCCTGTGTTAGTTCACCACTCTCACCTGCCTGCGTTAGTTAGTTCACCACTCTCACCTGCCTGCGTTAGTTAGTTCACCACTCTCACCTGCCTGCGTTCTCACCTGCCTTCGTTAGTTAGTTCACCACTCTCGCCTGCGTGCGTTAGTTCACCACTCTCACCTGTCTGCGTTAGTTAGTTCACCACTCTCACCTGCCTGCGTTAGTTAGTTCACCACTCTCACCTGCCTGCGTTAGATAGTTCACCACTCTCACCTGCCTGCGTGCGTTAGTTCACCACTCTCACCTGCCTGCGTGCGTTAGTTCACCACTCTCACCTGCCTGCGTTCTCACCTGCCTGCGTTAGTTAGTTCACCACTCTCACCTGCCTGCGTGCGTTAGATAGTTCACCACTCTCACCTGCCTGCGTGCGTTAGTTAGTTCACCACTCTCACCTGCCTGCGTGCGTTAGATAGTTCACCACTCTCACCTGCCTGCGTGCGTTAGATAGTTCACCACTCTCACCTGCCTGCGTGCGTTAGATAGTTCACCACTCTCACCTGCCTGCGTGCGTTAGTTAGTTCACCACTCTCACCTGCCTGCGTGCGTTAGATAGTTCACCACTCTCACCTGCCTGCGTGCGTTAGATAGTTCACCACTCTCACCTGCCTGCGTGCGTTAGATAGTTCACCACTCTCACCTGCCTGCGTGCGTTAGATAGTTCACCACTCTCACCTGCCTGCCTGCGTTAGATAGTTCACCACTCTCACCTGCCTGCGTGCGTTAGTTAGTTCACCACTCTCACCTGCCTGCGTGCGTTAGATAGTTCACCACTCTCACCTGCCTGCGTGCGTTAGATAGTTCACCACTCTCACCTGCCTGCGTGCGTTAGATAGTTCACCACTCTCACCTGCCTGCGTGCGTTAGATAGTTCACCACTCTCACCTGCCTGCGTGCGTTAGATAGTTCAACACTCTCACCTGCCTGCGTGCTTTAGATAGTTCACCACTCTCACCTGCCTGCGTGCGTTAGTTAGTTCACCACTCTCACCTGCCTGCCTGCGTGCGTTAGTTAGTTCACCACCCTCACCTGCCTGCGTGCGTTAGTTAGTTCACCACTCTCACCTGCCTGCCTGCGTTAGTTAGTTCACCACTCTCACCTGCCTGCCTGCGTGCGTTAGTTAGTTCACCACCCTCACCTGCCTGCGTGCGTTAGATAGTTCACCACTCTCACCTGCCTGCGTGCGTTAGATAGTTCACCACTCTCACCTGCCTGCGTGCGTTAGATAGTTCACCACTCTCACCTGCCTGCGTGCGTTAGATAGTTCACCACTCTCACCTGCCTGCGTGCGTTAGATAGTTCACCACTCTCACCTGCCTGCGTGCGTTAGATAGTTCACCACTCTCACCTGCCTGCGTGCGTTAGATAGTTCACCACTCTCACCTGCCTGCGTGCGTTAGATAGTTCAACACTCTCACCTGCCTGCGTGCGTTAGATAGTTCACCACTCTCACCTGCCTGCGTGCGTTAGTTAGTTCACCACTCTCACCTGCCTGCGTGCGTGCGTTAGTTAGTTCACCACCCTCACCTGCCTGCGTGCGTTAGTTAGTTCACCACTCTCACCTGCCTGCGTGCGTTAGTTAGTTCACCACTCTCACCTGCCTGCGTGCGTTAGATAGTTCACCACTCTCACCTGCCTGCGTGCGTTAGTTAGTTCACCACTCTCACCTGCCTGCCTGCGTTAGATAGTTCACCACTCTCACCTGCCTGCGTGCGTTAGATAGTTCACCACTCTCACCTGCATGCGTGCGTTAGTTAGTTAACCACTCTCACCTGCCTGCCTGCGTTAGATAGTTCACCACTCTCACCTGCCTGCGTGCGTTAGATAGTTCACCACTCTCACCTGCCAGCGTGCGTTAGATAGTTCACCACTCTCACCTGCCAGCGTGCGTTAGATAGTTCACTACTCTCACCTGCCTGCCTGCGTTAGATAGTTCACCACTCTCACCTGCCTGCCTGCGTTAGTTAGTTCACCACTCTCACCTGCCTGCGTGCGTTAGATAGTTCACCACTCTCACCTGCCTGCGTGCGTTAGATAGTTCACTACTCTCACCTGCATGCGTGCATTAGTTCACCACTCTCACCTGCCTGCGTGCGTTAGATAGTTCACTACTCTCACCTGCCTGCGTTAGTTAGTTCACCACTCTCACCTGCCTGCGTGCGTTAGTTAGTTCACCACTCTCACCTGCCTCCACACCATTCCACATAAAGAACAGTTGAGCCGCGTTGCATCTGTGTTCACAGAGAGGGAAAACATGATGCAGTCAATGCAGAGTTCCCCATTCAGAGCAGAGCCCAGGCTGTCACCCTGCAGAGAGAGAGAGCAGACCTACTGAATGGAATGCAGAGTTCCTCATTCAGAGCAGAGCCCAGGCTGTCACCCTGCAGAGAGAGAGAGCAGACCTACTGAATGGAATGCAGAGTTCCCCATTCAGAGCAGAGCCCAGGCTGTCACCCTGTAGAGAGAGAAAGCAGACATACTGAATGGAATGCATAGTTCCCCATTCAGAGCAGAGCCCAGGCTGTCACTCTGCAGAGAGAGAGAGCAGACCTACTGAATGGAATGCAGAGTTCCTCATTCAGAGCAGAGCCCAGGCTGTCACCCTGCAGAGAGAGAGAGCAGACCTACTGAATGGAATGCAGAGTTCCTCATTCAGAGCAGAGCCCAGGCTGTCACCCTGCAGAGAGAGAGAGAGCAGACCTACTGAATGGAATGAATGAATGCTTGATTTGCCTGGCTGCTCCTGACTTGGTGAGTCAACAGTGCCTAGGTTAGAAACACCCACAAAGGGAGAGGCAGGCAGGGAGCCTCCTGGTCTCAAGGATGCTTACATTCCTCCTGGCTGTCTGGAGAGAGAGGGAGGTGAGAGAGAGAGGAGGGGAGGGGGGATAGGGAGGAGGGGAGAGAGCGAGGGAGGAGGAGGAAAGAGAGCGGGGGAAGGGGGGGGGAGAGAGAACAAGGGAGGAGGGGGGGAGTAGAGAGAGGGGAGGGGGAGTAGAGATAGAGCGGAGTGGGGGAGAGCGAGAGGGGTGGGGGAATAGAGAGAGGGGGAGAGGAGGGGGATGGAGAGAGGGGAGGTAGAGAGGGAGGGGAGAGAGAGGGGATGGGGAATAGAGAGAGAGAGAGGGGAAGGGGGGATAGAGAGAGAATACAGGGCATATTGGAATGCAAACATTGCCACCACTTTGATCCTCTGAGCTGTCAATCAAACCGGAGAAAAAACAGAGTCGGGAAGAAGAGGGTGAAGGGGATGGTATGTGAATACTGATGTCTCTATGGAGGGGGAATAGCTGTGTTGTTGTGATAACTCCATGGTAAAATAATGTGGAGAAGGACTGCTTAGTAAAAGTATTTAAAAAATAAAAAATATATCATTTTTTATCTGTTTTTAGTGAGAATATGCATTTGGTTTGAAGCCGATAAATAAAGGAAATTCACATGAGCACCACAATGCCTACTGCACCCCATGCTCTACCAAGGTTTTCCAGCACCCAGCGTTGACCTACTACAGTAGCTATGTTGGTCTATTGTACTTCACTGTGTAGGCAGGTTGTTAAGGATTCAAACCTTCTCAAACAGCCTCATTCATTCTCATAGAGGAGGTGCTTCCACAATAATGTGATTTAAACCACATTCAAGTTAATGTATTGGATTATTCACACACCACAGTAAGACATTATGCTACCTTTTCATGCTTTTACGCTTACAAGACCATCAGGCTCGATTGAGCTGTTTTGTCTTGTAATAATGTGGCGCATGCCTGTATTTCCTTAACCTCGTATTTTAGCAATACATCATAATAAAATCCTATGTTGGTCAGTAGGCTCCCAACATAACAACAGTTATGTGATGTGGTGGACACAGTAGAGCCTGTCTACCTTCCTGATTTCTGTAACTGTTAGCTTACCTGTGTAATATTGACATAAGGTTAGCTTACCTGTGTAATATTGACATAAGGTTAGCTTACCTGTGTAATATGGACATAAGGTTAGCTTACCTGTGTAATATGGACATAAGGTTAGCTTACCTGTGTAATATGGACATAAGGTTAGCTTACCTGTGTAATATGGACATAAGGTTAGCTTACCTGTGTAATATGGACATAAGGTTAGCTTACCTGTGTAATATGGACATAAGGTTAGCTTACCTGTGTAATATGGACATAAGGTTAGCTTACCTGTGTAATATGGACATAAGGTTAGCTTACCTGTGTAATATGGACATAAGGTTAGCTTACCTGTGTAATATGGACATAAGGTTAGCTTACCTGTGTAATATGGACATAAGGTTAGCTTACCTGTGTAATATTGACATAAGGTTAGCTTACCTGTGTAATATTGACATAAGGTTAGCTTACCTGTGTAATATTGACATAAGGTTAGCTTACCTGTGTAATATGGACATAAGGTTAGCTTACCTGTGTAATATGGACATAAGGTTAGCTTACCTGTGTAATATTGACATAAGGTTAGCTTACCTGTGTAATATGGACATAAGGTTAGCTTACCTGTGTAATATTGACATAAGGTTAGCTTACCTGTGTAATATGGACATAAGGTTAGCTTACCTGTGTAATATGGACATAAGGTTAGCTTACCTGTGTAATATTGACATAAGGTTAGCTTACCTGTGTAATATTGACATAAGGTTAGCTTACCTGTGTAATATGGACATAAGGTTAGCTTACCTGTGTAATATGGACATAAGGTTAGCTTACCTGTGTAATATTGACATAAGGTTAGCTTACCTGTGTAATATGGACATAAGGTTAGCTTACCTGTGTAATATTGACATAAGGTTAGCTTACCTGTGTAATATTGACATAAGGTTAGCTTACCTGTGTAATATGGACATAAGGTTAGCTTACCTGTGTAATATTGACATAAGGTTAGCTTACCTGTGTAATATGGACATAAGGTTAGCTTACCTGTGTAATATTGACATAAGGTTAGCTTACCTGTGTAATATTGACATAAGGTTAGCTTACCTGTGTAATATTGACATAAGGTTAGCTTACCTGTGTAATATTGACATAAGGTTAGCTTACCTGTGTAATATTGACATAAGGTTAGCTTACCTGTGTAATATTGACATAAGGTTAGCTTACCTGTGTAATATTGACATAAGGTTAGCTTACCTGTGTAATATAACTGCCCCTACTGACTTTCAGGCTGGGCCCCCCCAAAAAACGTGCCATCCCAACCCTCCCACTTACCACTGACTTCTCTGGTAAATACTCTGTTAAAGGGGAAATGATGCTTGATTCGATGGTGATGTGTTGTCGTCTCTTAAGGTTAAATGTATCTAATTGTAAGCGTCTCTGGATAAGAGCGTCTACTAATTAGACTAACATGTCAATGACTGTAAAGATGTAGAGACTGATACGTTACCGTTACTGGAGGGGGGGGGGGCTGATCTTTACCTCTCCCATGCATCACACTGATACAGCACAGCCATTACCACGCACACACAGGTATGTTTCTAGTTATTAACAAGAGCCTTTAAAGATATTGATATTTTACCTGCCTGTTTTTTTTTTTGTTTGCTGCGGTATATTGATAGTTGATGAAAAGAGATTTTATAGAGTGATGCTCTGTGTCTCGATCAGAATAAGACACTGAGGTGAGGTGTGAAAGCGGCAGGTAAACCATGTTGAAACATTTCAGTTGATGCTGTTGGATCATAATCGTCTTGGACACGTGAAAAGTTTGTCCTAAAGGAGAATATATTTCTGAAGAGACCACAGCCAGATCGCTCAAGATTGACATCAAATTGTATTCGTCACATATACACATGAAATTGGACATTTGTCCATGGCCCCTGAGGACATCGGGAAATGGCTTCAAACCTGCCACTAAGGGCAAATCAAATTAAATTGTGTTGGTCACATAAACATGGTTAGCAGATGTTAATGCGAGTGTAGTGAAATGCTTGTGCTTCTAGTTCCGACAATGCAGTAATAACCAACGAGTAATCTAACCTAACAATTCCACAACTACTACCTTATACACACAAGTGTAAAGGGATAAAGAATATGTACATAAAGATATATGAATGAGTGATGGTACAGAACGGCATAGGCAAGATGCAGTAGATGGTATAGAATACAGTCTATACATATGAGATGAGTAATGTAGGGTATATAAACATAAAGTGGCATAGAATATGGCTAGTGATACATGTATTACATAAAGATGGCAAGATGCAGTAGATGATATAGAGTACAGTATATACATATACATATGAGATGAGTAATGTAGGGTATGAACCGTGAACACTATTACCATCAAGTAGGCTTGGGTTTTTCTAGGGTTAGTGGACGGACGTAACCCCATGACTCCGGATCAGAGACTCTGGTACCGAAGGTCTCGTGTTAAATCCCAGTGGTAGAAAATAGCTGTGCAGCGACGTTCCCCATCCAACCTGACAGAGCATGAGAGGATGTACATTATACCAAACCTTAACGTAACCATTCGGCGTGTATACCTAAACAGTCACGTTTTAACCCTATCCAAAACCTTAACCTTTTTAACAACTTTGAAATTTGACTTTTGAATAAAAGTGCAAAATTAAAACGTGTAACACTGCAGTGGGACTTTGAGAGCTGAGTTGTACCACATCCCTTCATACAGACAGATAGAGACCTATAGTCCCAGCCACCCCACCGGTCCTTGGTCTCCAACCCAATAATCAATAATAAGTCCTCCAGTCTCCGTGGCGATGGCGTGCTGGGGAGGAGTCTGCCATAGATTATTAATGTGATTGGCTCTGTGTTCTCATCTAGGCTCCGACCTACAATCCTCTGTGTGCTGCATCCCGAATCGTACCCTATCCCCTTTGTAGTGCACTATATATCGCACCCTATCCCCTTTGTAGTGCACTATATATCGCACCCTATCCCCTTTGTAGTGCACTATATATCGCACCCTATCCCCTTTGTAGTGCACTATATATCGCACCCTATCCCCTTTGTAGTGCACTATATATCGCACCCTATCCCCTTTGTAGTGCACTATATATCGCACCCTATCCCCTTTGTAGTGCACTATATAAGGGACTAGGGTTCCATTTAGGATGCACTCAGAGTAGAAGATTTGTACTGCGCCCCGGCCAATAACCCGTCTAACAGCAAGGCAATATATATTTCTGATCCCCCCGGGGGCAGAGCCTTTATCAAGTGTGTACGGTAATATCTCTCTACATTATTGGAACTATGTGACCAGCGACTAAGCAAAACACCATGACGCAAAGAGGAGGAAACAAAGAGAGGGTTGTGATGATGCTGGTCCTTCTATATAGACTGAGTGTACTAAACATTAAGAACACCTTCCTAATATTGAGTTGCACCCACCCCCACCACCAACCCCAAAAGGTGTTGAAAGCGTTCCACAGGGATGCTGGTCCATGTTGACTCCAATTCTTCCCACAGTTGTGTCAAGTTGGCTGGATGTCCTTTTGGGTGGTGGACCGTTCTTGATACACATGGGAAACTGGTGCGTCTGGCACCTACTACCATACCCCGCTACAAAAACACTTTTAACAAATGTACCAGACCAACAACCAACAGAGTACATACAACGAAGCTCTCCGTCCTAACAAAGGAACACTGGCTTTTCAAGCTGCAAAATGAGTCGGTAATTGCAGATAGCTGTATCCCCTAACGAGAGGGTGGGGTCAGAGCGCTAATTAGTGATGGACCGACCAATCAGCTGCTTTGGAATCCAGGAAGCCATCCTGAAATACAGACATACAAACACATACAAACACCCACAACAACACAGAAACTGGGGTACGTAACAATGGTTGTATGAGCACTACATGCCGTCACCTTGTTGATTTCTCTGATTCTTTACTTGGTGCCTTTTAAAGGTGCAATCTGCAATAGTTATGACGGTTCAACGATTATCTCAGTTAATGGTATTTACAAAAAAAGCGGGGCTGCTGTTTTGGCTGAGAAAAAAAATACAGATTTAGTTGTTTTTTTTATAGCTGACCACATTTAGTAGACTGATCGATTGTTTGGTCGACAAAGCTTTCTTTGGTTGAGCAGTCATTTGTTTTCCCAGAAGACACCGGTCTGATTGTCGCTGGTCTTGGGGATGGCACAGTAAATCACTCAAAATCATGTGATCATGAAATCGTACATGATGAATACAGAGCATTCGGAAAGTATTCAGACCCCTTGACTTTTTCCACATTTTGTTACGTTACACAGCCTTAATTCTAAAATTGATTAAATAAAATAAAAATCCTCAGCAATCTAAACACATTACTCTATAAATAACAAAATAACAAAGCAAAAGTTACTAGAAATGTTTGCAAATGTATTAAAAAATAAAACACAGAAATACTTGCCATCACACAGCATACGAGAGATTCATGCTTTGAAACGTAATGAAGCGTTTTTAGTTTAAAAAATAAAATTTCAAAGGGAGCTTTGAATAACTAGCCTAAACAATATATAAATCGTAATTCACGAATGCAATGCAAACTGTTCTTAGTCTGCTGTAATAAAAGGCGTTAGATATATATATACACTGCTCAAAGAAATAAAGGGAACACTTAAACAACACAATGTAACTCCAAGTCAATCACACTTCTGTGAAATCAAACTGTCCACTTAGGAAGCAACACTGATTGACAATAAATTTCACATGCTGTTGTGCAAATGGAATAGACAACAGGTGGAAATTATAGGCAATTAGCAAGACACCCCCAATAAAGGAGTGGTTCTGCAGGTGGTGACCACAGACCACTTCTCAGTTCCTATGCTTCCTGGCTGATGTTTTGGTCACTTTTGAATGCTGGCGGTGCTTTCACTCTAGTGGTAGCATGAGACGGAGTCTACAACCCACACAAGTGGCTCAGGTAGTGCAGCTCATCCAGGATGGCACATCAATGCGAGCTGTGGCAAGAAGGTTTGCTGTGTCTGTCAGCGTAGTGTCCAGAGCATGGAAGCGCTACCAGGAGACAGGCCAGTACATCAGGAGACGTGGAGGAGGCCGTAGGAGGGCAACAACCCAGCAGCAGGACCGCTACCTCCGCCTTTGTGCAAGGAGGAGCACTGCCAGAGCCCTGCAAAATGACCTCCAGCAGGCCACAAATGTGCATGTGTCTGCTCAAACGGTCAGAAACAGACTCCATGAGGGTGGCATGAGGGCCCGACGTCCACAGGTGGGGGTTGTGCTTACAGCCCAACACCGTGCAGGACGTTTGGCATTTGCCAGAGAACACCAAGATTGGCAAATTCGCCACTGGCGCCCTGTGCTCTTCACAGATGAAAGCAGGTTCACACTGAGCACGTGACAGACGTGACAGAGTCTGGAGACGCCGTGGAGAACGTTCTGCTACCTGCAACATCCTCCAGCATGACCGATTTGGCGGTGGGTCAGTCATGGTGTGGGGTGGCATTTCTTTGGGGGGCCACACAGCCCTCCATGCGCTCGCCAGAGGTAGCCTGACTGCCATTAGGTACCCAGATGAGATCCTCAGACCCCTTGTGTGACCATATGCTGGTGCGGTTGGCCCTGGGTTCCTCCTAATGCAAGACAATGCTAGACCTCATGTGGCTGGAGTGTGTCAGCAGTTCCTGCAAGAG
The DNA here is from genome assembly GCF_016432855.1 of Salvelinus namaycush. Classification (NCBI taxonomy): domain Eukaryota; kingdom Metazoa; phylum Chordata; class Actinopteri; order Salmoniformes; family Salmonidae; genus Salvelinus; species Salvelinus namaycush. The sequence goes on along the minus strand of NC_052337.1, from coordinate 2,359,326 downwards.
GAAGGCATTGATGCTATGGACTGGCCCGCACGTTCCCCAGACCTGAATCCAATTGAGCACATCTGGGACATCATGTCTCGCTCCATCCACCAATGCCACGTTGCACCACAGACTGTCCAGGAGTTGGCGGATGCTTTAGTCCAGGTCTGGGAGGAGATCCCTCAGGAGACCATCCGCCACCTCATCAGGAGCATGCCCAGGCGTTGTAGGGAGGTCATACAGGCACGTGGAGGCAACACACTACTGAGCCTCATTTTGACTTGTTTTAAGGACATTACATCAAAGTTGGATCAGCCTGTAGTGTGGTTATCCACTTTAATTTTGAGTGTGACTCCAAATCCAGACCTCCATGGGTTGATAAATTTGATTTCCATTGATAATTTTTGTGTGATTTTGTTGTCAGCACATTCAACTATGTCATTCAGATCTAGGATGTGTTATTTTAGTGTTCCCTTTATTTTTTTGAGCAGTGTATATATATTGTTTGCGTTAGAACAGACTCTCTGGTACACTTCTGTATTTAGTGTTGTTTACGCTGTTCCAGATTGTCAGAGAGATTTATAATATTGTAATCTAATAGCACATGTTTGGAGCACATAATCCTCCCAAAACGCTTGTTCCTATGCCCTCCTTTACCTGGATCTCCAGTAGTTTCCACAACTAAGTTAAATGTCTTCCACACGTCTGACTTCCCCTTTCCCTCCTGGACAACCAGTAAACATTTGCCCGTTTTTCAGTTTCTTTTTCACGTCCTCCACATCCATTTTTGCTGTCAGGTGTTTCGGTGTTTGTTATAACCAATGTATTGATGTGCTTATGATGGGCTATAGGTCAGGTCCTATTGGTCACATGCATGGGGACGCTGACATGTTTCACGTAAAGAGAGCTAGGGTTGAGGACATAAAGGAATGTGGTTTTTTTCTAGACATATTAGGGAGTTATGTAACAGAACTTTTCAGTCAGAAACAAATAACAAAACTAAAATGGCTGAAATGATGTCACAGCTTCAGCATGGACAGAGCAGGACGACTCTCAGTCGACCCAAGATAAAAAATAAAATAAAAAATCCCCCGTCGAGGGGACAGCCCTAGTGGTTTTAGATAGCGGAGATTGAAATGGTTTTGGAAAATAACTATTAGCTCCGTTGGGAGAAATATTTCTAAACATTGATGTGACCATCAACTGAAGACATTGATTGCAGTTATCTCATGAATAATTGAAGCTGTTGTAATAATGTTGTATTAGATCATATAGGAGCGTAGTGTTTTGATGTTTTAGGCTTTTCACGTCACTGTTAAATGACAGTCATCTACTTGAAGCAGCCCTGCTCTGCTCACCATCTAAAATATGACACAGGAACTTATGGAGAAAGACAGCTTGTGAATTGTCTCTGGTTACAATGATGACGCTGTCTCTCCAACAGATCTATGGAACACACACACACACACACACACAGGTCTGTGCTATGATGAGGTACTGGCAGGGATGAATTGCCTTAGACAAGCCAGAGCCAGAGGCCAAGAATTATCCATCAGGCTAACAAGGACGTACTGGTTGGAGGGAGGAACTCCTGTCTCTCTGTCTCGGTCTCTCTGTCTGTCTCTCTCTCTCTCTGTCTCTCTCTCGGTCTCTCTCTGGTCTCTCTGCTGTCTATCACTAGCTAACAGGAGACTGCTGTCTATCACTAGCTAACAGGAGACTGCTGTCTATCACTAGCTAACAGGAGACTGCTGTCTGTCACTAGCTAACAGGAGACTGCTATCTATCACTAGCTAACAGGAGACTGCTATCTATCACTAGCTAACAGCAGACTGCGATCTATCACTAGCTAACAGGAGACTGCTGTCTATCACTAGCTAACAGGAGACTGCTATCTATCACTAGCTAACAGGAGACTGCTGTCTATCACTAGCTAACAGGAGACTGCTGTCTATCGCTAGCTAACAGGAGACTGCTGTCTATCGCTAGCTAACAGGAGACTGCTATCTATCGCTAGCTAACAGGAGACTGCTATCTATCACTAGCTAACAGGAGACTGCTATCTATCACTAGTTAACAGGAGACTGCTGTCTATCACTAGCTAACAGCAGACTGCTGTCTATCACTAGCTAACAGCAGACTTCTATCTATCACTAGCTAACAGGAGACTGCTGTCTATCACTAGCTAACAGGAGACTGCTGTCTATCACTAGCTAACAGGAGACTGCTGTCTATCACTAGCTAACAGGAGACTGTTGTCTATCACTAGCTAACAGGAGACTGCTGTCTATCACTAGCTAACAGGAGACTGCTATCTATCACTAGCTAACAGGAGACTGCTATCTATCACTAGCTAACAGGAGACTGCTATCTATCACTAGCTAACAGCAGACTGCTATCTATCACTAGCTAACAGCAGACTGCTATCTATCACTAGCTAACAGCAGACTAGGATCTCTCACTAGCTAACAGGAGACTACTATCTATCACTAGCTAACAGGAGACTGCTATCTATCACTAGCTAACAGGAGACTGCTATCTATCACTAGCTAACAGGAGACTGCTATCTATCACTAGCTAACAGGAGACTGCTATCTATCACTAGCTAACAGGAGACTGCTATCTATCACTAGCTAACAGGAGACTGCTATCTATCACTAGCTAACAGCAGACTGCTATCTATCACTAGCTAACAGGAGACTGCTATCTATCACTAGCTAACAGGAGACTGCTATCTATCACTAGCTAACAGGAGACTGCTATCTATCACTAGCTAACAGGAGACTGCTATCTATCACTAGCTAACAGGAGACTGCTATCTATCACTAGCTAACAGCAGACTACAATCTATCACTAGCTAACAGCAGACTGCTATCTATCACTAGCTAACAGGAGACTGCTATCTATCACTAGTTAACAGGAGACTGCTATCTATCACTAGCTAACAGCAGACTGCTATCTATCACTAGCTAACAGGAGACTGCTATCTATCACTAGCTAACAGGAGACTGCTATCTATCACTAGCTAACAGGAGACTGCTATCTATCACTAGCTAACAGGAGACTGCTATCTATCACTAGCTAACAGGAGACTGCTATCTATCACTAGCTAACAGGAGACTGCTATCTATCACTAGCTAACAGCAGACTGCTATCTATCACTAGCTAACAGGAGACTGCTATCTATCACTAGTTAACAGGAGACTGCTATCTATCACTAGCTAACAGCAGACTGCTATCTACCACTAGCTAACAGGAGACTGCTATCTATCACTAGCTAACAGGAGACTGCTATCTATCACTAGCTAACAGGAGACTGCTATCTATCACTAGCTAACAGGAGACTGCTATCTATCACTAGCTAACAGGAGACTGCTATCTATCACTAGTTAACAGGAGACTGCTGTCTATCACTAGCTAACAGCAGACTGCTGTCTATCACTAGCTAACAGCAGACTTCTATCTATCACTAGCTAACAGGAGACTGCTGTCTATCACTAGCTAACAGGAGACTGCTGTCTATCACTAGCTAACAGGAGACTGCTGTCTATCACTAGCTAACAGGAGACTGCTATCTATCACTAGCTAACAGGAGACTGCTATCTATCACTAGCTAACAGGTTACTACTATCTATCACTAGCTAACAGAAGACTGCTATCTATCACTAGCTAACAGCAGACTGCTATCTATCACTAGTTAACAGGAGACTGCTATCTATCACTAGCTAACAGCAGACTATCTATCACTAGCTAACAGGAGACTGCTATCTATCACTAGCTAACAGGTTACTGCTATCTATCACTAGCTAACAGAAGACTGCTATCTATCACTAGCTAACAGCAGACTGCTATCTATCACTAGCTAACAGGAGACTGCTATCTATCACTAGCTAACAGGAGACTGCTATCTATCACTAGCTAACAGGAGACTGCTATCTATCACTAGTTAACAGGAGACTGCTATCTATCACTAGCTAACAGCAGACTGCTATCTACCACTAGCTAACAGGAGACTGCTATCTATCACTAGCTAACAGGTTACTACTATCTATCACTAGCTAACAGCAGACTGCTACCTATCACTAGCTAACAGGAGACTGCTATCTATCACTAGCTAACAGGAGACTGCTATCTATCACTAGCTAACAGGAGACTGCTATCTATCACTAGCTAACAGGAGACTGCTATCTATCACTAGTTAACAGGAGACTGCTATCTATCACTAGCTAACAGCAGACTGCTATCTATCACTAGCTAACAGGAGACTGCTATCTATCACTAGCTAACAGGAGACTGCTATCTATCACTAGTTAACAGGAGACTGCTATCTATCACTAGTTAACAGGAGACTGCTATCTATCACTAGCTAACAGCAGACTGCTATCTATCACTAGCTAACAGGAGACTGCTGTCTATCACTAGCTAACAGGAGACTGCTATCTATCACTAGTTAACAGGAGACTGCTATCTATCACTAGCTAACAGCAGACTGCTATCTATCACTAGCTAACAGCAGACTGCTATCTATCACTAGCTAACAGGAGACTGCTATCTATCACTAGCTAACAGGAGACTGCTATCTATCACTAGCTAACAGCAGACTGCTATCTATCACTAGCTAACAGGAGACTGCTATCTATCACTAGCTAACAGCAGACTGCGATCTATCACTAGCTAACAGGAGACTGCTGTCTATCACTAGCTAACAGGAGACTGCTATCTATCACTAGCTAACAGGAGACTGCTATCTATCACTAGCTAACAGGAGACTGCTATCTATCACTAGCTAACAGCATACTGCTATCTATCACTAGCTAACAGCAGACTGCTATCTATCACTAGCTAACAGGTTACTACTATCTATCACTAGCTAACAGCAGACTGCTATCTATCACTAGCTAACAGCAGACTGCTATCTATCACTAGCTAACAGCAGACTGCTATCTATCACTAGCTAACAGCAGACTGCGATCTATCACTAGCTAACAGGAGACTGCTGTCTATCACTAGCTAACAGGAGACTGCTATCTATCACTAGCTAACAGGAGACTGCTATCTATCACTAGCTAACAGGAGACTGCTATCTATCACTAGCTAACAGGAGACTGCTATCTATCACTAGCTAACAGGAGACTGCTATCTATCACTAGCTAACAGGAGACTGCTATCTATCACTAGCTAACAGGAGACTGCTATCTATCACTAGCTAACAGGAGACTGCTATCTATCACTAGCTAACAGGAGACTGCTATCTATCACTAGCTAACAGCAGACTGCTATCTATCACTAGCTAACAGCAGACTGCTATCTAACAGGAGACTGCTATCTACCACTAGCTAACAGCAGACTGCTATCTATCACTAGCTAACAGGAGACTGCTATCTATCACTAGCTAACAGCAGACTGCTATCTACCACTAGCTAACAGCAGACTGCTATCTACCACTAGCTAACAGCAGACTGCTATCTATCACTAGCTAACAGCAGACTGCTATCTATCACTAGCTAACAGCAGACTGCAATCTATCACTAGTTAACAGGAGACTGCTATCTATCACTAGCTAACAGCAGACTGCTATCTATCACTAGCTAACAGCAGACTGCTATCTATCACTAGCTAACAGCAGACTGCTATCTATCACTAGCTAACAGCAGACTGCTATCTATCACTAGCTAACAGCAGACTGCTATCTATCACTAGCTAACAGGAGACTGCTATCTACCACTAGCTAACAGCAGACTGCTATCTACCACTAGCTAACAGCAGACTGCTATCTATCACTAGCTAACAGCAGACTGCTATCTATCACTAGCTAACAGCAGACTGCTATCTATCACTAGCTAACAGCAGACTGCTATCTACCACTAGCTAACAGCAGACTGCTATCTATCACTAGCTAACAGGAGACTGCTATCTATCACTAGCTAACAGCAGACTGCAATCTATCACTAGCTAACAGCAGACTGCTATCTATCACTAGCTAACAGCAGACTGCTATCTATCACTAGCTAACAGCAGACTGCTATCTATCACTAGCTAACAGGAGACTGCTATCTATCACTAGCTAACAGCAGACTGCTATCTATCACTAGCTAACAGGAGACTGCTATCTATCACTAGCTAACAGGAGACTGCTATCTATCACTAGCTAACAGGAGACTGCTATCTATCACTAGCTAACAGCAGACTGCTATCTATCACTAGCTAACAGGAGACTGCTATATATCACTAGCTAACAGGAGACTGCTATCTATCACTAGCTAACAGGAGACTGCTATCTATCACTAGCTAACAGGAGACTGCTATCTATCACTAGCTAACAGGAGACTGCTATCTATCACTAGCTAACAGCAGACTGCTATCTATCACTAGCTAACAGGAGACTGCGATCTATCACTAGCTAACAGCAGACTGCTATCTATCACTAGCTAACAGGAGACTGCTATCTATCACTAGCTAACAGGAGATTGCTATCTATCACTAGCTAACAGGAGACTGCTATCTATCACTAGCTAACAGCAGTGTGGTCTAAAGTAAAGATATTTCACACACACACTCTGTCTCTCTCTGTCTCTCTCGCGCTCTCTCTCTCTCTCTCTCGCTCTCTGTCTCTCTCTCGCTCTCTCTCTCGCTCTCTGTCTCTCTCTCGCGCTCTCTCTCTCTCTCTCTCGCTCTCATCTCTGTCTCTGTCTGCCAGACGGTTGGTTGAGGATTGCAACCTTTTGGCTAAGTGTATTCATGTTTTATAATAAAAACTCTGCTCCATAGGACCAGTTTTAGAGAGAGGAGGGCAAGCTAGAGGTCAGACATGGAGTACATTCTGTGTCTACTTCTACTAATGCTGTGAAATATACTAAACATATTATAATATATACCTTTAACAAGATGTAGTCCTTAAGGTTATGATATTGTATTTGAATAAACCTTCTGTATTTAGTTTCCTGTGTTTCTACCATAAGGTCATTCAATACAAAGTCTTGTCTTTGAGAGTTCAGACTATAGAATGACATCTAGAATGTAGGGCTGGGATGATATCGGGGGATACTGCTTAGTATCGTGGCGATGAAACATAACACAAAGTGGATTTAACTTATTTTAGGACAACGGCTGCAATGTTGTAAACAGACACACATTATGTCGTGATCCAGAGTCACATGTTTTTATTTTCGAACTTATACACACAATATTTGATGTACAGCAGGTTTTTAAAGGACCAACGAGTTTGGTCTGCTTCGTGTTCTATGTTCGACATGCAGTTAATATGTTGCTACTCGTCACAGCCCAACAAGAATATCTTCTGACTCTGTATTGAATGGGTATGAAAAGTATCCTTGGATACCGGAGAAGGGCTCTATTGTTAATAGCCGTGGTTACGGTACTGCTGTCTGTCTCCTGATGTTTTGTCAGTCCTGTCTGTTGAAGGCCATCCCTCTCTCTGACTCGAGCTCTTTTCTTCTCTACATCTGTATGTTCGAGGGTCAGGTGTCTCTCTTCTCTCTCTCTCTCTTCCCCCATGTGGCCTGAGACGCCCTGCCAGACCCTTTCAATTAGTACATTACCCGGGGCAGTCCCTCTGCACACACCGCACACACCACACACACACACACACACACACACACCACACACACACACGCACACCACACACACACACACGCACACAACACACACCGCACACACACACACCACACACACACACACACACACACACACACACACACACACACACACACACACACCGCACACACACACCGCACACACACACCGCACACACACACCGCACACACACACCGCACACACACACACACACACACACCGCACACACACACACACACACACACACACACACACACACACACACACACCGCACACACACACACACACACACACACACCGCACACACCGCACGCACACACTGCACACACACATACAAACCACATTTCAGTGTCTGCGGGAAATCTGAGCTCTCGTAATTTTGATGTAAACAATTCCAGAAAATGCTCCACCATCCGTTGAGGTTGATCATGTCTGTAAAACATTTTCTGGAATTGTTTACATCAAAATTACTAGAGTGATTTTATTTGGTCCGCCTGAGCAAATTGTATTTTATTTTATTTTGAAACGTTTTATTGTTGGACATTAAAAGAGTGTAAAAACACCAGGAAATCATCTCAGAGTGATTTACATTTTGTAAATCTGTTCTAAGTATTTCCACGCAGAATATGTGATCATATACAAATGTAAGCAAGGTTTGAAATGATTATGTTTTAGTCAAATACTATATCTGTTTGGATTCTTGCGGTCAATTTGCAGTCTACAAATTATTTGTAATTATGTTCCGTCCCCCTGATCATTCGCTCAAGAAAGAATCAGTTGAATCTAGTTGATGATCCCTGGTCTACAGTAACAGTGGAGCATCCAGGCAGCCCTCCGGTAACGGAGGAGTCTCCAGGCAGCCCTCCGGTAACGGAGGAGCCTCCAGGCAGCCCTCCGGTAACGGAGGAGCCTCCAGGCAGCCCTCCGGTAACGGAGGAGCCTCCAGGCAGCCCTCCGGTAACGGAGGAGCCTCCAGGCAGCCCTCCGGTAACGGAGGAGGCTCCAGGCAGCCCTCCGGTAACGGAGGAGTCTCCAGGTGTACAGCGTGGTTGTTTGAGGGGCCCCCCAGGTGACAGGACAGTATGTTGTGTGTGTGTGTGGTGTTAGAGAACAGTGTGTGGGCTCCCTGGTCTCTTAGTGATGATGTAAGTGCAGCTAGTGTGTGACTACAAACATCCCAGTCTGTCTTTGTAGTGTGTGAGAGAGCGAGAGAGAGCATTGTAGCGTGTGTGTGCCAGCGAGCCTGTGGGGGCTTCCATCCTATGCCCTGCGGCCCCAGTCCCCCTGACCTGGTGAGGGGGTTCAGACAGTGGGCTGGGCTGCATGGGCCAGGGACCCTTCACCGGCCGTTTCAACCAGGCTCCTCTAAGGTGAATAGCCAGGGGCTGTGTCAGGGGATTGGACCTCCCTCCTGCAGTGCAGCCTCGGGGCCCGAGCGAGGCGTGGGCCCCTCAAAGCTCATCTCGTCCTCTGTGCTCAGGCCCTCTCTATGCCTGGCTTGGTCTGTGTCTTTGTGCTGCCTGATGGGGTTTTAAAGGTGCTGGACACACACACACACACACACACACACACACACACACACACACACACACACACACACACACACACACACACGCTGGGCAGTGGCTCCAACACCTTCCATTATTCATGGTGGAGGAGAGGGAAGAGGTGAGGAGCTGAAAGCTGCCGGGGGGAGGGAGAGAGGCCCCTGGCTGGCTGGCCTGATAGAGGTCTGTGTGACTCGACTGATTAGCATGTTCCTGGGCCCGCCCTCCTGACCCAGCCTTGGAGGGGTCTGGTTCTGGTTGTTGGCCTTGGACGGTACCTCAGCAATGCCCTCCCCCCTCCACTAGTCTGGCTCTGGGACTTCCTCCCTGTCCCCTTGGCAGCAATAATTGATCCCCCAGTGTAGAGCACCTTCTCAATTATGGGCGATGTCAGAGGCTGATAAGGCCCAAGGATAAGATTACTGTTACAGCCAGGGCCCAGATTACTGTTACAGCCAGGGTCCAGATTACTGTTACAGCCAGGGCCCAGATTACTGTTACAGCCAGGGCCCAGATTACTGTTACAGCCAGGGTCCAGATTACTGTTACAGCCAGGGTCCAGATTACTGTTACAGCCAGGGTCCAGTCACCATTTTCCATAGGTTTATCTTTCTCATTTATTTTTCTCTCTCTCGTTTTCTTCTCTTTCCCCCTCTCTCACTCCTATAATTTATCTCTGAGAGAGAGCAAAAATATCCTCAGTGTGCAACGTAAAACACCAGATAATGCATGCAGAGCAGAATTAGGCCGATACCTGCTAATTCTACAACCACCTAAAAGGAAGTAATTCCAAAACCTTCCATAACAAAGCCATCACCTACAGAGAGATGAACCTGGAGAAGAGTCCCCTAAGCAAGCTGGTCCTGGGGCTCTGTTCACAAACACAAACAGACCCCACAGAGCCCCAGGACAGCAACACAATTAGACCCAAGCAAATCATGAGAAAATAAAAAGATAATTGCGTGACACATTGGAAAGAATTAACAAAAAAAACAGCAAACTAGAATGCTATTTGGCCCTAAACAGAGAGTACGCAGTGGCAGAATACCTGACCACTGTGACTGACCCAAACTTAAGGAAAGCTTTGACTATGTACAGACTCAGTGAGCATTGTTATTGAGAAAGGCCGCCGTAGGCAGACCTGGCTCTCAAGAGAAGACAGGCTATGTGCACACTGCCCACAAAATGAGGTGGAAACTGAGCTGCACTTCCTAACCTCCTGCCAAATGTATGACCATATTAGAGAGACATATTTCCCTCAGATTATACAGATCCACAAAGAATTTGAAAAACAAACCCGATTCTGATAAACTCCCATATCTACTGGGTGAAATACCACAGTGTGTCATCACAGCAGCAAGATTTGTGACCTGTTGCCACAAGAAAAGGGACTAAACCAGGGAAGAACAAACACCATTGTAAATACAACCCATATTTATGTTGATGTATTTTCCCTTTTGTACTTTGGTATTTGGTATTTTATTAGGATCCCCATTAACTGTTGCAAAAGCAGCAGCTACTCTTCCTGGGGTTCCACACTAAACATGAAACACAATACAGAATAACATAATACAGAACATCAATAGACAAGAACAGCTCAAGGACAGAACTATATACATTTATAAAGGCACACGTAGCCTCCATATCAATGTATACACACAAACTATCCAGGTCAAATAGGGGAGAGGTGTTGTGACGCGAGGTGTTGCTTTATCAGTTTTTTGAGGTTTGCTGTTTATTTGAGCAATATGAGATGGAAGGAAGTTCCATGCAATAAGGGCTCTATATAATACTGTACGTTTTCTTTAATTTGTTCTGGATTTGGGGACTGTGAAAAGACCCCTGGTGGCATGTCTGGTGGGGTAAGTGTGTGTGTCAGAGCTGTGTGTAAGTTGACTATGCAAACAATTTGGGATTTTCAACACAATGTTTTTTAATATAAAGAAGTGATGCAGTCAGTCTCTCCTCAACTCTTAACCAAGAGAGACTGGCATACATAGTATTGATATTATCCCTCTGATTACAACGAAGAGCAAGACGTGCCGCTCTGTTCTGGGCCAGCTGCAGCTTAACTAGGTCTTTCCTTGTAGCACACGACTGGACAATAATCAAGATAAGAAAACTAGAGCCTGCAGGACTTGCTTTTTAGAGTAGTGTCCAAAAAGCAGAGCATCTCTTTATTACGGACAGACCTCTCCCCAATCTTAACAACAATTGAATCTATATGTTTTGACCATGACCGTTTAAAATCTAAGGTATCACCACGTAATTTAGTCTCCTGAACTTGTTCAACAGCCACACCATTCATTACCAGATTCAGTTGAGGTCTAGAACTTAGGGAATGATTTGTACCAAATACAAAGCTCTTAGTTTTAGAGATGTTCAGGACCAGTTTATTACTGGCCACCCATTCCAAAACAGACTGCAACTCTTTGTTATGGGTTTCAGTGACTTCCTTAGCTGTGGTTGCTGATGCGAATATGGTTGAATCATCAGCATATATGGACACATGTGCTTTGTTTAATGCCAGTGGCAGGTCATTGGTAAAAATAGAAAAGAGTAGAGGGCCTAGAGAGCTGCCCTGCGGTACACCACACTTTACATGTTTGACATTAGAGAAGCTTCCATTAAAGAAAACCCTTTGCGTTCTATTAGATGGATGGCTCTGAATCCACGATATGGCAGAGGTTGAAAAGCCATAACACATAGGTTTCTCAACAACAGGTTATGGTCAATAATAGCAAAGGCTGCACTGAAATCTAACAGTACAGATCCCACATTCTTCTTATCAATTTCTTTCAACCAATCATAATTTGTGTCAGTGCAGTACATGTTGAGTGCCCTTCTCTATAAGCATGCTGAAAGTCTGTTGTTAATTTGTTTACAGATTACAGATTAATTTGTTTAGCATTGTATTTGGTCCCCAAAAAATTCCAACAGTTTGCTAAGAGCTGGCAGCAAGCTGATAGGTCTGCTGTTAGAACCAGTAAAGGCTGATTTATCACTCTTGGGTAGCGGAATGACTTTGGCTTCCCTCCAGGTCTGAGGACAAAGACTTTCCTCTAGGCTCAGATTAAAGATATGACAGATAGGAGTGGCTATAGAGTCAGCTAACATCCTCAGTAGCTTTCCAACTAAGTTGTCAATGCCAGGAGGTTTGTCATTTTTGATCGTTAACAATAATTTTACAAAATTCAAACTTGCACTGCTTTTCTTTCATTATTTGTTTTTTTATGCATGAATATAATTGCTCACTGTATGTCGTGGGCATTTCCTGCCTAAGTTTGCCCACTTTGCCAATGAAATAATCATTAATATAATTGGCAACATCAAATGGTTTTGTGATGAATAAGCCATCTGATTTGATGAAAGATGGAGTTGAATTTGTCTTTCTGCCCATAATTTCATTTGAAGTATTCCAAAGTTTTTTTCCATCATTCTTTATATCATTGATCTTGGCTTCATAGTCAAGTTTCTTCTTCTTTTTGTTGAGTTCAGTCACATCATTTCTCAATTTGCAGTAAGTCAGATGTGCAGCCAGACTTATTAGCCACTCCTTTTGCCCCATCTCTTTCAGCCATACAATTTTTCATTTCCTCATCAATCCATGGAGCCTTAACAGTTCTAACAGTCAGTTGGTGTGTGTGTGTGTGTGCGCTGCGGAGTTGAGGCTACGAACCCATAGGCTTGGCTCTCTCATACCTTCTAGGCTTCTGGGAGGGAGGGTGGACAATGAGTCTGTCGTAGCGGATGTAAGCAAAGTCCCCACGCGCTCTGGCAGCTTTCATGGCTGGGATCAGTTCTTTCCTCTTCTGGCGCACAGCTTCAGGATAGTCCTCGTTGAGGAAGATATACGTTCCTCTCAAGTTCTTGGCTCTTTCCAGAACAGCTACCTTGTCTTTGAACCTCAGGAACTTGACCACTATCGACCTGGGCCTGTCACCTGGGCCTATCACCTGGGCCGGTGGTTGGTTTTCCAATCCTGTGGGCGCGCTCCACCTCAATCTTACTGTGGTCCATCTTCAATTTCTCAGAGATCATTTCCCTCGCTTTGTCCTCCGACTCCATCCAGGTCTCATGTGGAGATTCTGCAATTCCGTCCACAACCATGTTGTGTCGCCTTGATTGTCCCTCGTCTGATTAATCTGTCATTGTGATCATGGATTCACACACAGAACTGATGTCCTCTCTCAATGACTTACAGATTGCTGTCATCTTGCCGTTCTCCTGTTTCAACTTGTCGAGCTGACCCTGGGAGAACTGAAAACTGTTCTTCAGGTCCTGGACCTCTCTGGTCAGGTCGTCCATTCTTTTATTAGTAGAATCCACCAGTATTGTTCTTCAGGTCCTGGACCTCTCTGGTCAGGTCGTCCATTCTTTTATTAGTAGAATCCACCAGTATTGTTCTTCAGGTCCTGGACCTCTCTGGTCAGGTCGTCCATTCTTTTATTAGTAGAATCCACCAGTATTGTTCTTCAGGTCCTGGACCTTTCTGGTCAGGTCGTCCATTCTTTTATTAGTAGAATCCACAAGTATTTGGACAAAACACTTCAAACTATCTTCTTGTTGTAACAACTGCTTGTCTCTTTTTGTTCATTTAAAAAGATCCTTCACGTGTGATAGAGAGACACCACTGTCCTCAACGGTACTCCCGCCGGCTTTGGCCTTTGTCATGGTCGCTAGCAACGCATGTTAGGCTGTTACTCCTCGCAGTTCCAGACAAGGCAGGTCACGGGGAAAATTGAAAACAACAAACAGCAGTGATCTAGCCACAAACCAGGGACAATCTGCGGTCCCAGCCACAATGGCCAACCGCGTCGCAGGCTGCGTTCAACAACAACTCGCTAGCTTGATGTCCAGCTAGATGTCCAGCTAGGCTAGCTGCGACGCCAAATAGCTCCTCATTTTACATTTACATTTTAGTCATTTAGCAGACGCTCTTATCCAGAGCGACTTACAGTAGAGTGCATACATTTTACATACTGAGACAAGGATATCCCTACCGGCCAAACCCTCCCTACCCGGACGACGCTATGCCAATTGTGCGTCGCCCCACGGACCTCCCGGTTGCGGCCGGCTGCGACAGAGCCTGGGCGCGAACCCAGCCCAGCCTGGGCGCGAACCCAGAGACTCTGGTGGCGCAGCTAGCACTGCGATGCAGTGCCCTAGACCACTGCGCCACCCGGGAGGTACTAGACCTCAGACCCGTCCTTGGTCGGCAGGATCACTGGAAAGATACAAGCAGTCCCAGCAACTGATGCCAACTGTGTCGCGGGAACCAACATAAGAAGCTAGGTAGCTACCAAGAACTATACTTTTAAACAACAATCTATTTGCACATCGTTACGACACTGTAGATAGACATATGACATTTGAAATGTCTATTCCTTTGGAACTTTTAGGAGTGTAATTCATTTTTTATTGTTTATTTCACTTTTGTTTATTATCTACTTCACTTGCTTTGGCAGTGTAAACATATGTTTCCCATGCCAATAAAGCCCTTTAAATTAAATTGATTTGAGAGAGAGAAAGAGAGAGTATTTGGATCAGGGATGTGAGAGGGTTGGACACTGTCACAACACGTCTGAATTCATACTGTATTATTCCTACTATAGTCGATGGGTTATTTGAAAAGGGAAACCTATCAACGTATTGACACATTGAATAAGCAGTCACCAGATGTGTCACACCATACATAGTGTGTAATACTCAGGCTAGTTTTCAACACATGGCTGCCTACCGACCTGTAGGGTTTGTGGTGCACTTTGTCTTTCCAACCTCGGGTCGCAGAGCAAGATTCCCTTCCTTACCTTTTCAATTTACCCTCTCTCTTACTTTTTCCTCAAAAGCGAGTTTCGCCCCCCCCCCCCTTCTCATCGTCTTCCTCTCTCCTCCCAGTACCCAACATTGATTTGGCCTTCACTTTTGATCAGAGCTCTACGGTAGCTGAGGAAAGAAGTGGAGCTGGAGGAGTTGGCCGTGCTGCCGCTCGCTCTGTTCTGAAAAATACATTACAGACACAAGACGTTACAATTTACATATACAAACATGTAGTGTGTGTGTGTGGGGGCATCTATCAGTTACACATACTGTACATGTCAGTACATACACACCACAGGTAGGTCAGGTGGGATGGACACACACAGCATTGACCAGGTGGAATGGGATGAGCTAGACTCCCGAAGACTGCATCCCAAATGGCACACTACTTTAGACCAGAGCCCTATTCCCTATATAGTGCACTACTTTAGACCAGGGCCCTATTCCCTATATAGTGCACTACTTTAGACCAGAGCCCTATTCCCTATATAGTGCACTACTATAGACCAGAGCCCTATTCCCTATATAGTGCACTACTTTAGACCAGAGCCCTATTCCCTATGTAGTGCACTACTTTAGACCAGAGCCCTATTCCCTATATAGTGCACTACTATAGACCAGAGCCCTATTCCCTATATAGTGCACTACTTTAAACCAGAGCCCTATTCCCTATATAGTGCACTACTTTAGACCAGAGCCCTATTCCCTATGTAGTGCACTACTATAGACCAGAGCCCTATTCCCTATATAGTGCACTACTTTAGACCAGAGCCCTATTCCCTATATAGTGCACTACTATAGACCAGAGCCCTATTCCCTATATAGTGCACTACTATAGACCAGAGCCCTATTCCCTATATAGTGCACTACTATAGACCAGAGCCCTATTCCCTATATAGTGCACTACTTTAGACCAGAGCCCTATTCCCTATATAGTGCACTACTTTAGACCAGAGCCCTATTCCCTATATAGTGCACTACTATAGACCAGAGCCCTATTCCCTATATAGTGCACTACTTTAGACCAGAGCCCTATTCCCTATATAGTGCACTACTTTAGACCAGAGCCCTATTCCCTATATAGTGCACTACTATAGACCAGAGCCCTATTCCCTATATAGTGCACTACTTTAGACCAGAGCCCTATTCCCTATATAGTGCACTACTATAGACCAGAGCCCTATTCCCTATATAGTGCACTACTTTAGACCAGAGCCCTATTCCCTATATAGTGCACTACTTTAGACCAGAGCCCTATTCCCTATATAGTGCACTACTTTAGACCAGAGCCCTATTCCCTATATAGTGCACTACTTTAGACCAGAGCCCTATTCCCTATATAGTGCACTACTTTAGACCAGAGCCCTATTCCCTATATAGTGCACTACTATAGACCAGAGCCCTATTCCCTATATAGTGCACTACTTTAGACCAGAGCCCTATTCCCTATATAGTGCACTACTATAGACCAGAGCCCTATTCCCTATATAGTGCACTACTTTAGACCAGAGCCCTATTCCCTATGTAGTGCACTACTATAGACCAGAGCCCTATTCCCTATGTAGTGCACTACTTTATACCTGAGCCCATTTGGGATGAAGCCTCTATTTTGCCGTTGCGTAGCACAGCCCACCAAAGATCTGATCTTCTGGTTTTAAAAAACCAGGCAGCTGTCTCAGGCAATGTAACAGCTGGCAGGAGGACTGATCAGAGGAGAGGATGAGGAGGGCTTGCTCTAGTGTGGGGTGGGGGCCTAGAGGGGCTCAAGTGGGGGTCTGGAGGGGGTGGGGGTCTGGAGGGGGTCTAGTGTGGGGTGGAGGCCTAGAGGGGCTCTAGTGGGGGTCTGGAGGGGGTCTAGTGGTCTAGAGAGGGCTAAGAGGGGGTCTGGAGGGGGTCTAGTGGTCTAGAGGGTGGCCTAGAGGGGCTCTAGTGTGGGTTGGGGCTCTAGTGTGGTGTGGGGGTCTAGTGTGGGGGTGGGGTCTAGTGTGGGTTTAGAGGGGGTTATGTGTGGGGTGTGGGTCTAGAGGGGGTCTATGTGGGGTGGGGGTGTGGGGTGGGGGTGTGAATTGGTCCGAGACTCCATTTGCTGTAGTGTTGCTGTGTTAGAGGTGCAATGTTGCCTATAGCGATCTCTACAGTGTAGGCAGAGGTTGGTTTCACTCTCCCGTTATAGTGTCCATGACTGCAATGCTGTGTTAGCCTGTTTCTGTACTCTTGTTAGAGCAGTGTGTGTCTGGTATTACCTTGTGGAGAGCAGAGGTACTCTGTAGGTCGGACAGTGTGTCAGAGAACCTCATCATCTTCCTCCTTCTCCTCCTCCTCGC